>NC_133361.1:78835950-78966145 GCF_049309525.1 Garra rufa | reverse complement strand
AGGAAAATGCTGGACAATCTCAGTTAATTTTTGTATTGCATTTGCATTTTGTATGCAATACAAAAAAAATCTATTTTTTAATAAAATCTATCAACAATGCTCAGAGTGTATTTGGTCCCACAATACAGTGTTAAATGAACACTGAAGCAGAGATGAACTTAAACAGAATGTTAAGCAGAATTACTGAAGCAAAGAGAAACACAAAAAAAGAAGAGAAAAACAGAAAGACAGCTATAACAGACTTAGTCACAGCCTGAAATGAAGATGAAAACACCTGAAATAAAACACAATACATCTCTGAAGATCTCAGCAGAGGAGGATTAAACAGCTCCACAAACAGCAGCACCAGCTTCATTCACTACTGACCAGATTGACTAAATTATGATTGAGAACAGAGGTTTAGATTCATGTGATCAATGTTTGCTTTAGTTGTGTTCTATCTTGATCCTTCACTTTTTAAGGATAACTTCTGTTCTTTTGGTTGCTGAATATATGTTTGCAAAACACATTTGTTATAGCAAAATAATCCAGAAGAAAACATGATCAGGAGGTTTTACCTGGTTGATGATAAAGTATTGTAACTTACTGGTCTTATCTTAAGACTAGAACTGTGGTTATTTAATATTAACATTTATTATGTTATATGAATTTATGTTGATGAGAGTTTTGTATTAACTAGATAATTTGACTGATTTTAAAAACACTTTGCTCCCTTAGCTTTTAGAAAATCTGAGATATAGATGCAAACATTAATGCATCATAATGCATAGTGACAGAATTTGCTATTCATTTTCTGCTAAATTCTACAGTAAAATCTCATGAAAACTGACACAGAGTCTTGAGTATTCTGAAGAAGTATGAATAGAAATTTTCATGTTAACTATGAAGGATTTTGAATGATACATGTGAAGAACTGGTAATGCATAGTGACTGAATTTGCCATTTATTTTCTGCTAAATTCTACAGTAAAATCTCATGAAAGTTGACACAGATAGAGACACGGTCATTCAGAAAAAAAATAATTTATTGAAGTGTTCATGTTAACTCTGAAGGAATTTTAATAACACATGTACAATATGACTTTATATTTCTCAAGAAAACTACACCGTTTAGTATATTTAAATGTAATATAATTGTATCTTTTTTAATGAAGCCTACAATATTGATATGTTTTTAAATAGTTTCCCCTTGTTTTCGGGCACAGTTGATTTTTACCCGCTGAAAATAGATGTTCGTCAGCTTTTTGGACGCTTCGAGGCTCTGTACCGTAATACCACAAATAGACGTGCAGCAGAATTCAGGTGGCGGCTGGCTTGACGGGGTCTTCGCAGATGGCGGCTCACTTGACCGTGGTGTAAAACGGATGTAACTTTCAACATAAAAAATATACTTATGGAAAATTAACTGAGATTTTCCAGCATTTTCCTGACGGGAATCATCCATCACGCATTGGAGTGACGTCAACTTCTCCGCTTCGATCGATTGGCTAGAGACGGAGGCTGTCAATCACATCTGGTGAACCAATGAAGACGTTAAATTTACATGAAACCAGGAGCGCAACATTTAGAAAACCAAGCGCAGATTGTTGAACCGAGAGCGAGTGAACAAAGAGCGTAAACGTACGAAAACTAAAAATGTGAGCAGAAAACACGAATTTAAGAGTGAATCGAATATCTGTGAATTCACATTTCAGATTTGTGCGTGTAAGTGTATAAATATTTATCTTGTGCTTATTATTTTTCAGTTTGTTTCCACGTATTTTATTCTTCTGAATGTCTTTGCATTTAATTTTCATTTGTGTGCGATATATTTTTACATGCGTTTTCAAATCTTTGATTCACGCTTGTTATTTTTCGATCTGTGAGCGCAATACTTTTGAAGGGAATTTGACCCCATATGTATTGACTGATTTTTGTATTTTGGGTGAGTGGTCTGAACAAAAACACAGATATAGTAACAGATGCAATCAAACATTTATACACTGAATGAACAACAGTATGAGCAAAAATACCTTTGTATTTTGATTACATACATAGAGTGTTATTCACAAGGAGACTCACCTGAAGGTTCTCAAAAAGCCAATCACACAGGATGGACAGTGGAATGGCCGGGTGTGTAATTCCTATTAAACAAGTGTATAAGGTTGACTGTGATGTTACCAGAACAAACGTGATTTTAAATATTCTACCCAGACATATACACAACGTGTTTAATCTAAAAATAGCTAAATCAAAATAGCAAAAACAAACACAAAGTGGACTATTTATAAGGTTAACAATTTTGATTCATTCAAAAACGAAACAAGAAATTCTTTCAAATCGCTCATTCAATTCAATAACAAAACACCTCTGTGCTGTGCAGAGAACAAAAAAACTGCTTTGACTGGTCTTTTTTAACTATTTTGGTTGGCGAAGTAAGAGCAGAAACAGATTATTCACAACACTGTTGTTAATACTTTACTTACTGAGTTAAATTATCTGTAAATGTTCGTTCTGAAAGTGAACTTCTCCTTTAAGTTGCTATTTTAAACAACTAAACAATTAACTTAAACTATAACAACTAACATTTGTATAAACTGAAGTTTAACATTGATTTACCTCAGTTTTTGCCTGTTTCATCGAAGGGTGCGCAAACATATGAAGCAGAAAAGTAGAAAAGCTATGTTACAAACATATGAAGCAGAAAAGTATTAAATGTTCAAGAATACAACACATTACAGCTATAAAAACTGAAATTCAACATTAAATGTGTAAAAACTAGGAAATAAAAATTTGCTTGATTTCCTAGTTTTAACCTTTTCCTCAGCTTACAGTGGATGTTGACCGTTATGGTTTGAATGATGCGCGTGCGCAGAGCTCCGACTTGTCCCATCAGAAATTTAAAATATAAATAAGCGTTATAAATATGATTTCGACTAATAAAATTACCCTTACATCGTGTCTACACCGGACACGACAGTTTCCGCGCCGCATCGCAACAGCTAAAGGGGCTGTTCACATATAGTTAAAGACTAGGACTTTGATATAGAGTCTGGGAACGTGACGTCAGCAACGCAATGCATGTTGGGAATTTAGGTAACGGAGCTGCGGTGAACACTGTGTTTGATTGTGATCGTGAAGTTTTAGTCTACTTTATTCTGCATAAATAATGATTTTTGGTGAACTATTGTTGTGTTGTTAATTGCCACAGTCTCACCGATTACCAGCATGTACGCCGACTGTCAAATGTTTGATTTTCCAAGTTTCCAGCTTGGACAATCACCTTGGATCCCAAGTGTCCGAGTTAACAAAACGGCGTTGCATGGCGTGGGTACAAGCAGTTAGACGGAAAAGCATTAGTTGACTAATATGTGCCCCAGCGTTGTTATGAAACCATGAATTTATCTCAAATTAATGCTGTCAAATCAGTTGCTCTCAAGGAATGTCATCCAACATAAACTTTTCTGTGTAAATATGTTCATGTATTGCATGTATTTATATGTATATACACATGTACACATATAAAATTTAAATTATTTATATATACAGTAGTTAACATTTGAAGTGGATCGAAAGCTTTCATCAAAGTTGTCATAATAAAATCATGTCTTAGGACTTTAACTTTTTTGATCCACTTCGAATGTTGACTACTAATATATGTATATATATAGATATAACAGGTATAAAATATACACATGTATGTGTACTTATACATAGACAAACAATGTTTTACAGCCTTCAGTTATGCCGCGTTTCAGGAAACCCGTTACCCGTGTTTTTCCAGCCTTCTACTGGTGAAAGTGCACTGTCAAACCTGTGATTTCCCATCAGTGAACTCGTACTAACGTTAGATCAACGTACTCCCAGTTCCGAGCTCTGATATACGGTGCGTTGTTTATGCAAGTGGTACATTGTGGAAAAATAGACTTTAGGACAATATAAAGTTGCATTCAAATTAATAATAATAAATGCGCTCAGACAGTTTGGCATGACTTGCCTGGAACGCGTGACTGGTGGTTTGAAGTCGTGATTTATGGGCTTTAAAATCTGCCTGGAACGCAGCATTAAACATGCATTATCTGTTTTGCATATTGCATACCACGTTGCAGCAATAAATTGAAAAAACACGAACATTTCTATATCCCTTTATTTGTGGATAACACACTGATGTAAATGTGCACAGTTCACAGTAACATAAGAATCAAATAAATTGAAAAGTTCAGTTCCACTACTACTATAGTGCAAACACAACAGGTGTAAGACGTAACAGTGCTGTAAACTTGAAGTCTCAAGAACACAGGTAACAATGCAGTAGGTAAAACGGCAAATAACACTACAAACAAAGTAGGAAAACAGCATCTGGGAATGTTACGTGCGTTAAGGCGGTAACTCATTTATATCGTCCACCACTCTTTATGCTTGTAAGGATCGAGCATTTGATTATTTTTCGTTTTTCTAAATACCTCAGCTTTGACACTTCATTAAGCTTTTCTCGGTATGGAAGATTTAGCTTTTCCTCGGATCTGTGCATTGTTTTTTTTCTTCTTTTTAATGGTAGCCTACTATCTTGTAATACTGACGGCTGACGACGTTACATAAAACATGGCGGCTACTACCCATAATTCTACGCGCAGTGACGTAGTTGGCCAAGCTCTATATTTACGACCAGATGAGCTAATATTGCTATTAGCATCTAACTTTTGCTGTCTGTGATAATAAAGCAGCACAAACACACACTCAAGTATTTAACTTCTGCAGTTTACATGTCCTTTACCAATTTGTAAACTCTTGTACTATTTTTTAAAAGGTAACGTTAATAATAAATACTTATTGTCTTACCTGATTTAGCCAGTGCTGTATGTTTTCAGAGACTCGCAGCTCACGTCTATTTCCTCTGTGTTCCGGTTTTTGTTCTCCGTTGGGATCTCACAATTCAAATACGCTCAAAATAAAAAATATAACAGGAAAATATATAGAGTCTGGGAACGTGACGTCAGCAACGCAATGCATGTTGGGAATTTAGGTAACGGAGCTGCGGTGAACACTGTGTTTGATTGTGATCATGAAGTTTTAGTCTACTTTATTCTGCACAAATAATAATTTTTGGTGAACTATTGTTGTGTTGTTAATTGCCACAGTCTCACCGATTACCAGCATGTACGCCGACTGTCAAATGTTTGATTTTCCAGCTTTCCAGCTTGGACAATCACCTTGAATCCCAAGTGTCCGAGTTAACAAAACGGCGTTGACTAATATGTGCCCAAGCGTTGTAATGAAACCATGAATTAAGAAATTAATGCTGTCAAATCAGTTGCTCTCAAGGAATGTCATCCAACATAAACTTTTCTGTGTAAATATGTTCATGTATTGCGTGTATTTATATGTATATACACATGTACATATATAACATTTAAATTATTTATATATACACTAGTTAACATTTGAAGTGGATCGAAAGCTTTCATCAAAGTTGTCATAATAAAATCATGTCTTAGGACTTTAACTTTTTTGATCCACTTCGAATGTTGACTACTAATATATGTATATATATAGATATAGATATAGATATAACAGGTATAAAATATACACATGTATGTGTACTTATACATAGACAAACAATGTTTTACAGCCTTCAGTTATGCCGCGTTTCAGGCAACCCGTTACCCGTGTTTTTCCAGCCTTCTACCGGTGAAAGTGCACTGGAGCGGCAGTCAAACCTGTGATTTCCCATCTGTGAACTCCTACTAACGTTAGATCAGCGTACTCCCAGTTCCGAGCTCTGATATACGGTGCGTTGTTTATGCAAGTGGTACATGGTGGAAAAATAGACTTTAGGACAATATAACGTTGCATTCAAATTAATAATAATAAATGCGCTCAGACAGTTTGGCACGACTTGCCTGGAACGCGTGACTGGTGGTTTGAAGTCGTGATTTATGGGCTTTAAAATCTGCCTGGAACGCAGCATTAAACATGCATTATCTGTTTTGCATATTGCATACCACGTTGCAGCAATAAATTGAAAAAAACACGAACATTTCTATATCCCTTTATTTGTGGATAACACACTGATGTAAATGTGCACAGTTCACAGTAACATAAGAATCAACTAAATTGAAAAGTTCAGTTCCACTACTACTATAGTGCAAACACAACAGGTGTAAGATGTAACAGTGCTGTAAACTTGAAGTCTCAAGAACACAGGTAACAATGCAGTAGGTAAAACGGCAAATAACACTACAAACAAAGTAGGAAAACCCCATCTGGGAATGTTACGTGCGTTAAGGCGGTAACTCATTTATATCGTCCACCACTCTTTATGCTCGTAAGGATCGAGCCGTTGATTATTTTTAGTTTTTCTAAATACCTCAGCTTTGACACTTTTTTTTTTTTCTCGGTATGGAAGATTTAGCTTTTCCTCGGATCTGTGCATTGTTTTTTTTCTTCTTTTTAATAGTAGCCTACTATCTTGTAATACTGACGGCTGACGACGTTACATAAAACATGGCGGCAACTACCCATAATTATACGCACAGTGACGTAGTTGGCCAAGCTCTATAGTGTCGTTTGCTCAGCGCGCATAAGTTCGTTATTTCAAATTTACACGCGCACAGTGCGCACTATGCACGCTCATAATGAACCGTGGGTCATGTGACATGAACCAACCAATCAGCTTCATCCTTTCCCTTAATAACATTGAAAGCACTGCCAAGTTGTAGAAACAGCTTATCATAACTGTACAGGAATAACCAGTGATTTTTAATGCTGGAAATCCATTTATCCTTTGCTGAATCTTCATTGAATCCATGAAGTGTGCAGGTCATGGTTGCTTAGTATTAGTTATAATAATAATAACAAGAATTTATTATATTATTGTAATACACACACACACACACATTATATATATATATATATATATATATATATATATATATATATATATATACCTAACTGATGATCAATAAATTATAGGTACAAGCTAATAACAAAGTGTATTGTCAATTTTGCAACAAAGGGACTACTACAGGACCGGAAACAGGAAATGGGAAGTTGGAAACAAACTAAAAGTCAACATAATATCAGGGTGTGAAGCTAAAAATTTATTTGTTACATGTAGCTAACATGTGATCCACATGTTAAAACCAATTATAACACATGAAAAATTTCCACATGTGCTCTATTATGTTGCACATGTGGAAAATTTGTGGACACATGTGATCACATGTGAAATTCATGTGGTTTTTCTGTAAGGGTCTTTTGGGGGCCTCAAAACTGGTAGAAGAATTTGACAATGCAATTTGTAACCTCACTTGCTGACTTTGATTTGAGAGGGTATGCCTGGGGCCACTTTGTGAAATAATCCACCAAAACGCAAATTTATTGATGTCCATCCTCAGTAGGGGTTAGTTTCCCTATAAGGTACATACCGACAAGCTCAAAAGGGCTGCTAACCTATGAAACAAATTATACAATTTAGTTAAAACATATTAAAGCAAGCCAAATATTGTGCAAAATGTTTCCCAAATTAGTAATGGACATATCTACTAAAACAATTTACAATACCTCTATTGGGATGTATTCCACTGGCTTCTTTATATCACAGCGTTTTGACTGGCATACTACACACCTGGCAACCTTCAGCACAACGAACATTATTCAGTTATTAGACTGCTGTAATTGATGGTTTATCCAAAACTATTCACTCAAGTTTAACCAAAAAGTTAAACTGGCTGATAATTTATAATAGGTATCTGATTATATACTCTCTTTATCTGAAGAGAAAGTAACATTTTATATTATTAATGTCCCTCCTCCAATGCAAGTGAATGTGTCACAGGTCGGGGCGGGCCAATCCGGCTGCACCCACCCCTAAGACCCGTTACCACCCTTAGGGAGTCAGACAGAGGTCAGGCAAGGACGACAGACAACAAGTCTTCCAGTAACATTATTTATTGAGTATAAAAAAATGGATAAAAAGTTTTAAAATAATGGGTCTTCTGGGCAGGGTCGTTCCGTCCTACGGGCTCACGACTGAACAGAGGCTGCTGCAGGACAGTTCTATTTCGGGTACATACTCCTCTTCGTCAGCAGGTGACCAACAGAGAACTCACGGCTGGAGGGCTTCACCGCAGAGCAGTCAGTGAGTCTTCGGATACAAGATCCTCTCGAGGGGCTGGCAGACACAAGGCTTTCGGCAGAAGAAGTTCACTATAAAGCAGACAGGTGAGTATACAGGCACGTAATCCTCTTCTTCAGCAGGTGACAGACAGAGAACTTACGGCTGGGGGATTTTACTGCAAAGCAGCCGGTGAGTATACGGGCACGTATTCCTCTTCTCCAGGTGACAGGCAGAGACTTGTGGCTGAAGGGCTTCAGGCTGGAGAGCTTCGCTGCAAAGCAGCCGGGTAAATATACAGACACGTAATCCTCTTCTTCAACACTGACAGACAGAGAACTTACGGCTGGAGGAACTTACTGCAAAGCAGTCGGTGAGTATTCAGGTACAAAATCCTCTCGAGGGGCTGCCGACACAAGGCTTACTGCGGGAGTTTACTGCAAAGCAGACAGGTGAGTATACAGGCACGTAATCCTCTTCTTCAAACACTGACAGACAGAGAACTTACGGCTGGAGGAACTTACTGCAAAGCAGTCGGTGAGTATTCAGGTACAAAATCCTCTCGAGGGGCTGCCGACACAAGGCTTACTGCGGGAGTTTACTGCAAAGCAGACAGGTGAGTATACAGGCACGTAATCCTCTTCTTCTACACAGACAGACAGAGAACTTACGGCTGGGGGATTTTACTGCAAAGCAGTCAGGGAGTCTTCCGGTATGCAATCCTCCTGAAGGGCTGTCAAATAAAACATTCCAATATCTGTGGAGTACAATAATGTTAGCCTCTTCTTACATCTTGGAACGTGATAGAAAACTCAGGTAAGTATGGACATCCAGCAGGTTTAAGTTCACACTTCACACATCAAGACGGTGCATCACATCACTTCATCCCAGCAATTCAACACTCAGTGGAAAATACATATAAATGGCCGTTGCCCATTCTCAGACCTGGCACTCACGTTGAGGAGTCCCATAGACAGGAAGAGAAGATGGAGATTGAGTGATCTTCTCACAGTCTCTCACAAACAATCTTACTGTACAGCGGCTTCCTTCCTCCAGTTGCATTAATGTGCTCCTCCTCCCACACTCATAGTCCCGCACCCGTCTCTCAGCCCCACTTCCTCTCCTCCTTCTATCCCCTCATGCTGCCTCCGGGATCCACAGTCCCCCCGGAAAAGAAGAACGCCCTCCAGAAGAAAAGGAATTTTTTCCTCCGCCCCTTGGTCTGTACTCTCTCCTCTTATCTTCCCTTGTTGGCAACATCTCCCAATCACAGGGCTTCAACTCCCTCATCCACAGCTGCCGACGATTTCAGCTAATCATCCCATTAGCGGGGATTTTGCGCTAACCCGGAACTAGCCCGGTGTTCCGTTGTTATGGGTCCGACGGGAGGCAATCGCGGCGAATATTAGTTCCGCCTGGCAAAGTAAAAAAAAATAATATTTCGTCACCTCGTGACAAATGGGCATTGGTTTTTGGACCTCCAAAAGTCTCTTTAGATGTTGTTTTATTTGCATGGGAGTGGGAAATTCATTGTTAAGTTCTCTTACATAAAGAAAACAAGTTGTATATGTTCAGTGGCCTTAGTTAGTTATTAAGTAAGTTTCATTTTTGGGTGATGTATTTCTATAAACTGCATGTGTGCTACATAAAGTTTTAATATTATAATCACAGACAGCAAATATGTACTTACCCAACCATCAATATCCGAAGTCATTCCAGGCCAGTAGTACCTTTTAGAAATGGCATCTCTGGTTTTTATTTGGCCACAGTGACTCGAGTGGAATTCCTGAAACACTTTGTCAGCCTCCTGGGAGCCACAAAGAACATTTAGACGGAGTTCTTTGGCAGTGCCCTTGTGTTTTATGTAGTGCAGCACTCCATCTGATTATAATTCCAAAATATTACATATAATCTACATTATTATTAGTATTAATATCGTGTTCCATATTTTAAAAATCTGTGACTGTGTGTGAGCTTCATCAAAACAAACAAATGTAATTAGAAACTTACCTTGAATAATGTAGTTAGCTGCCCTTCTTTTAATAACAAATTTTGCAGCTTTTGTTGCTGCAGGTGGATACTGATTTGTAGAAATGTAATCCACAATTTCTTTGTAAATAGAAGGATCCATTTTCAAATTACTCTCAATATTCAGAATGGTTACTATTGTACCCAAATCACTTTTTTGGAGCACACCAACCAAACACTCATTAAACTCATCACTTAGGTGACACTTGTAAAAGCATGGGTGTTGAAAGTGCCCTTTTATTGGTTTGGCTGGGTATTGCAAACCTGTCTTGCATGGGCTGCTAACGGACCAGAATGAGCTGCTGAATTGCATCAGATGTGCTAGAGAAAGCCCTCTGTAGGACAGGTGTAAAAAATCCAGCATTAGGAGAATGGAAATATGGTGTAAAGATGCCAATATGCTTAAAAGAATAGAAAGAAGATGGGCTGAATCTTCACAAGTTTATTAAACATTATGATCAGTCATGTAAACAAAACAACAAGCCCTTACAATATATGGGAATATACTGCTAAATGTAATTTGATACACTGCATAATACATTTCCATATATTTGGAAGTAGTGTTAAATGCATTGACAATATTTGGCTATATTGATACATACAAATATATTTAGAAATGAGGACAAAGATAAATGTAATATTCATTATGTTTGATCCTTTATTGAGTAAATGTTGTACATACAAATGTACACACACACACACACACACACACACACACACACACACACACACACACACACACACACACACACACACACACGGATACAGGTACCTATCTGACTAAATGTTTTTGTGACTTGTTTTAGGAAGTGTGATTGATCCACAATCTATTCGAGATGGTAACCTATTTAATTTAATCATAATTATTCAACAGACTTATGTTTTCTTATGACAGTGTTTTTTTAGTGCTGCAGTTTGTAATGTCATTTATGTTTCAAAATAAATTCTGCACAGAAATCTTCAAGTTATTTGAGAATTTAGAAAGGAGGATCATGTTGAAACTGGACGAAATCCAAACCAACATCACATCAGTGGTTGGCACATTACAGCAACCAATAAGCCAGCCTAGCACCTCTGCCTATGATCTCACAGAGGTTCTAGAGAAGCCATGCACGACTGTAGAAGAATTAGAGGAGTTGTGTGATCAGCTGAAAGATGCTGAATTTCGGAAGAAGATGGTATGTGTCAGTAGTTTTGAGGGCTGTAGCTTCTGTCAAAATTTGATTGATGGCTTTGACCTTTTGACCTTTCCCCTCCCCCACGCCCCTCCCCCGCCCTTTCCCACGGTGCCCACCCACGTGTTTGACCCCTCGTTGACCTAGTGAACTTTACTGACCTTGTTTTGATGGATTGAGCAGGTGCGACGTCAACGGCTGACAGGTTTATGGTTTGCTGAGAGGATTAACGACAGGGTTTAACAGGTGCGGGATTAATTTATGACGGGTTTATGGTTGTTGCATCAAATTTACGATGTAGTTTAACAGTTGCGGGATTAACTTCTGACGGGTTTATGGTTTTTGCAGTAAATTTATGAGATTCATACCAGGTGCGGGATTAACTCCTGACGGGTTTATGGGTTTTTGCGTGACCATCCGGTGTTTGGATGTCATCCGGGTAGAGAATTATAGCCTGTTTGCGTGACCATCCGGTGTTTGTCGTCATCAAGATGGAGGAAATACAGTAGCTGTGCGTGACCGTCCAGAGTTGGGTGTGGAATGTTTCGGCGATTTTACGGTCTACCCCCGCATCCGTGTTGTATCGCACGGGTATCAGGTTGCGTTCATGTTTGCTTATTACAAAAGATGAACCACAAAAACAATTATAAAATAAGTACAAACAATAGTAAACCTATTATCAATATATTTTTAAATAATAATAATAATAATATAATACATTTTCTAATATTTGAAAAGTAATTGCCTCACCTTTTTACAGTCTATGTGATAATATTAAAAAGAGTATCTTCTGTAGGCTCTCATTTTCTCTCTTGCTCTCCTTGCAGATCTCTCCGTGTGTGCTTCATGAGCTCGCGTTACACAGCGCTATATGAGCTTCTTATATGTAAAAGTGACCATACATGTAATGGTTGTATATAAATTACCTTTTCAACAATATATTAGTTGCTATAAAAAATAATAGGAGACAAATAGACACAGCAGTTACGAGTACGTCTTAGTTTGAGAGGACTTGATACCATTTTTGCAGAGGATCCAAATTAGTTCTCACAGTAGCTACATCTGTTTTAAAAAATCTAGATTGGCATACTACGTGATCATTTGGCGTTTTCCCAGTGAATTGATCGGTGATTCATCAAGAACATGATTCCGTCACTAATCCTCTGTCACCCTATGGCTACCGTTCTCATGACCTCTTCAAACATACATTTGGCAAATCTCCGCTCTCTTCCCAACAAAACGGACGAACTCTTCCTGCTCTCCCAGTCTAACAAGGATTTCTTAAACTCTGCCGCTCTGTGTTTCACGGAAACCTGGCTGAATGACGCGATACCAGACAGCGCGATCCAGTTGCCGGGCTACCAGCTGTTTAGAGGCGATCGCAACGCAGAATCAACGGGGAAATCGCGCGGCGGCGGGACGTGCTTTTACATCAACGAAAGGTGGTGTACAGATGTAACAGTATTAAAGAAGATGTGCTGTTCTGATCTAGAAGCTCTCTTCATTAACTGTAAGCCGTTCTACTCGCCGCGAGAGTTTTGCTCGTTCATTCTCGTGAGCGTCTACATTCCTCCGCAAGCGCACGTGAGCCTGGCTTTGCAGAAACTCGCTGATCAGATCACCGTGACGGAACAACAACACCCGGACTCTGTTTTAATCATTCTTGGGGATTTTAACAAAGCAAATCTCTCCCGTGAACTGCCAAAATACAGTCAACATGTTACATGTTCAACCAGAGACAGTAATATATTGGACCACTGTTACACCACAATACGGAATGCATATCACTCTGTCCCACGGGCAGCTTTGGGACTCTCTGATCACTGCCTGGTTCATCTTATACCAACCTACAGACAAAAACTTAAATCTGCTAAACCTGTAGCAAAGTCTGTGAAGAGATGGACCAACGAAACAGAGCGGGCTTTACAAGCCTGTTTCGATTGTACTGATTGGAGTGTTTTCGAAGCTGCTGCTACCGATCTGTATGAGCTCACAGACACTGTTACTTCATATATCAGTTTCTGTGAGGATATGTGCATTCCTACCAAGACTCGTTTAACTTTCAACAATGACAAACCATGGTTCACTGCAAAACTCAGACAGCTTCGTCGAGCCAAAGAGGATGCTTACAGGAAAGGGGACAGTGTCTTGTATAAGCAGGCCAAATACACACTAGAAAAGGAGATCAAAGTGGCAAAGAAGAATTATTCCGAAAAGATAAGGAATCAATTCTCTTCCGGTGACTCTTCATCAGTGTGGGACAGCCTGAAAGCCATCACTAACTACAAGACACCATCCCCCTGCATGGTGGACAATCAACAACTGGCAGACGACCTGAACGAGTTCTATTGCAGGTTTGAAAAAACTCCATTCACACCTCCAACAACAGCCCTAACAACACCGCTCTCCCCCACTCCGACAATCCACTTCAGTGAAAGAGATGTTCGCCAGGTCTTCAGACAGAACAAAAGAAGGAAGGCACCAGGCCCTGATGGTGTGACACCAGCCTGTTTGAAAACCTGTGCAGATCAGCTGGCACCCATTTTCTCACTAATCTTCAATTGGTCTCTGGAGATGTGTGAAGTACCGAACTGCCTCAAACGTTCAATAATCATTCCAATTCCAAAGAAACCCAAAATAACAGGACTCAACGACTACAGACCTGTGGCGCTAACATCTGTCGTCATGAAGTCGTTTGAAAAACTGGTTTTGGCTTACCTGAAGGACATCACCGGACCCTTACTGGACCCCCTGCAGTTTGCTTATCGAGCAAACAGGTCCGTAGATGATGCAGTGAACATGGGTTTACACTTCATCCTGCAGCATCTGGATAAATCAGGGACT
Source organism: Garra rufa (assembly GCF_049309525.1). Classification (NCBI taxonomy): domain Eukaryota; kingdom Metazoa; phylum Chordata; class Actinopteri; order Cypriniformes; family Cyprinidae; genus Garra; species Garra rufa. The sequence continues at coordinate 78,952,004 of NC_133361.1, read as the reverse complement.
TATGTGAGGATCCTGTTTGTGGACTTTAGTTCAGCCTTTAACACAATCATCCCAAACCTCCTTCTTCCCAAACTATCTCAGCTCTCCGTGCCCACCGCTCTCTGTCAGTGGATCAACAGCTTCCTGACGAACAGACAGCAGCTAGTGAGGCTGGGAAAATTCTCATCCAGCACCCGGACTATCAGCACTGGCGCCCCTCAGGGTTGTGTTCTCTCCCCACTGCTCTTCTCCCTGTATACAAATGACTGTACCTCTAAAGACCCCTCTGTCAAGCTCCTGAAGTTCGCAGATGACACCACACTCATCGGCCTCATTCAGGACGGTGACGAGTCTGCTTACAGACAGGAGGTTAAAGAGCTGGCTGTCTGGTGCAGTCAAAACAACCTGGAGCTCAACACGCTCAAGACTGTGGAGATGATCATTGACTTCAGGAGAAACCCCCCTGCTCTCCCCCCACTCACCATCATGAACAGCACTGTTAACACAGTGGAGTCATTCAGGTTCCTTGGCAATACCATCTCCCAGGACCTGAAGTGGAATGTTCACATAGACTCCATTGTGAAAAAGGCCCAGCAGAGACTGTACTTCCTCCGCCAGCTGAGGAAGCTCAACCTGCCAGCGGAACTGCTTAAACAGTTCTACTCTGCCATCATTGAATCCGTCCTCTGCGCTTCTATTACCGTCTGGTTCAGCTCAGCTACCAATTCTGATCTCAGAAGACTACGTCGCATAGTCCGGACTGCTGAGCGAATCATTGGTACAACCCTTCCTACCCTTCAAGATCTCTACTTATCCAGAGTGCGCAAAAGGGCTGGCAAAATCACTCTGGACCCCTCACATCCAGCACACTCGCTCTTTGAACTGCTTCCATCTGGTCGGCGCTACAGAGCACTGAGCACCAAGACGACCAGACACCGGAACAGTTTTTTCCCCCAGGCAATCCATCTCATGAACAATTGTCAGTAAACGTGGAACCTGCAGCACTATTATACACCTTATTAATCTATTCAGTATTTATTAATACCTACTTACATCCAAATTTGCACCTAATATACCTGTACATAGTAATGGCATATTCTGTATATTGTGTTTTTGCTATTTTGCACTTTGCACTTTGTCTTGTGTACTTGTATATTGTTCTTTTTTATAATCTATGTCTTGTCTTGTCACTGTCACTCTGTTGCACTGTGGAGCTGCTGTCACTAAAACAAATTCCTAGTATGTGTAAACAATAAAGCTCATTCTGATTCTGATTCTGATTCTGATTCTGAAACATGTGCGAGTACACATGTTCAGAAGCCGGAAAAACACATTCTTTATTCAGATGTTTATCTTTTCCATGAATGTTAGTTGTTGTTGTTGAAAGGATTGAAAAATAAAAATAAATAAAACTATAAAAACGTTTAATAATGTTTCAGTCCCTATCACACTGTATGAAAAAGTGACCATACATGTGATGGGTGTATATAAAATACTTGCTCAACAATATATATTAGTTGCTATAAAAAATATTTATTATTGAAAATTCTCTATTATCACAACAGTTACGAGTCCATAACCGCACGATGAAATATATTAACAAAGTCTTTAATGTTTTAAAAACATAAATGATAACACTCGGGCTCAACAGTGTAACACAATCATGTACACAAACACACATTCAGTCCTCCAAGTTGTATTCTCTTCTTTAAAAAGAAATGAATATAAACGATGTGATCACACATGATATAAAACAAAGCAAAACATTTATACTAGTTTTTAGGTAGCGGTAAATATTGTAATGGGGACCCAGCGACGTCAAAATAAGTAAAGGGAAAAATGTATTTAAACAGACCAAACCATATGGATTATGCCTGGACATGCCTGGGCATGTCAGAGGACCTGGACATGCATGGACATGTCAATTTGAAATTGTATCAACCCTTAACCTACCCAATCACAGTAAACTTTCTCTATTTCTATTTTTTTTTTTTATAAACATTATTTACTATATTTTTATAAAGCTTTTGTACTCTACAAAGTGAACACCTACCCGTCACACAAAAAGTTCAACACACTTCCATTTGTAATAAAATATTGTAAGTCATTTAAATTATTATAGTAGGACTCAAGACATTTCATCATAAATCACATTTACGTTGTTGTATCAATGTAATATTCAAATGTTTATACAAATTTGTGATCTGATAAGTCCTATAAACATTTCAACCTAAAAAGTGACTTAAGCACAAACACTCACACAAACAAACATGAAAAATAAAACACAAAAAGCAAACACAAAACACAAACAAACATGCAAACTAAAAACTAAAAAGCAAACACGACACAAACTCAAACACAAAACACAAGCAAAAGACAAATTAAAAACATGTAAAACAATATTGTCACTAAAATTTTAAACAAGTATTTTGTTTTCTCAATACGCAAACATTTAAGGCATCAAAAAACAATTAAGGCATCAAAGTAACAAACATGTCACTACATCGAAACAAATCATTCATCGTACATCTTAAACATGTATTCAACATTTAAGTTTATTGAACACATAACCCACTTATTTTAAAGATGATATTAAACATTTCCATGTTTATAAAAATAAACATTTACAATACTTTTAGACGGTCATGTATATAAAACATAGTAACAAACATGTCACTTCAGCAAAACAAATCATTATACAACGTTCATTTTATATTTTTAAGTTTATTGAAGTTATAAAACATCAAAGTAACAAACATGTTACTAAAGCTAAACAAATAAACCATTGTACATCTCAAACAAGTATTCAACATTTAAGTTTATTGAACTTATAAAACACATCTTGCACTTTTTAAAGACGATCTCCATGTTTATTAAAATTAACATTTACAATACTTTCAGGTGATCATAAATATAAAACAAACATGTTACTACAGCTAAAGAAATCATTCACCGTACATCTTAAACATCTTAAACAATAATTCAACATTTAGGTTTTTGAACTTATAAAACACATCATGCACTTCTTTTAAAGATAACAAAAAAAACATCTCCAAGTCTTAAAATCATAAAAATGGCTTACATTATGTTCTTCGAACATTGAAATCCATTCTGTGAATGAAATATTTTCAAAAATGTTTCAGTTGGAATATAAATAAAACTCTATGGTCCTCCCAGGGATAAACTCCAATGTGAAACTGATGCTGCAGACCCCTCAAACAGACTGATTCGTGATGGTGATGAGTAAACCACATGTTCTCCTTGAAAAGGAGTTTCCCTACAGACAAACTTAAATTTCAACTAAAGAATAATTTGTATTAGATTTATTTCACACCATTCGCTTTAGATTGCTAAAGTTTCTTATTTTAATCATAATCATCAATGTATATCCCCCTCACACACACTCCTTTTTGAGTTGTATCTTTTAGAAAATGTGATGGTTATTTTATTACAAAAAATATGTTGCTGTTCTAACAAAACGAAGCAAAACTTTGTTTTTCAAGAAGCGTCCAGAGAGACCGGCAAAAACTGAGAAGCTGACTGTATTTCAAATCATCCAGATGGGATATCGGGGAAAGTTTACAACCAGCAATGATCACACCTCAGATAAACCACACAAGCTACAACATTGCCTCTGCGATAGAATACCGGTGACGGTCGTGACCTTTTCTTGCAGCTACGTGGATGTGATCCGACAAGGTGATAGCAAGCTGGATGAGCCCCAGAGACAGATCATCAGTGAAGACCTCTTCACCTAGACGGCCATCGACGCAAGACTGTGAAAACCAGATCCTCTCCAATCTGACACTGTGGCAACATGGAACTTTTGCATCTACATTAAAATTAGTCTGTTTGTTCTTATTCTGAGGTCACCGTAGCCGCCATATCCATTCTGTATTCCGATTAGATGGTCACTGCAGTCCCCCGGATCCAGTCCGTACCAAGAGCAGATGGTGGATCAGCACCTTCAGCCGAATGTCAGCGGATACCATGTCAACTAGATGAGCCCCAGAGACAGATCATCAGTAAAGAATGAATCCACATGCCACAGCAAACTCGAGCTGGTGAAAATGTTCACCAAACACCCGCCGCTGACTTCTTTTAAAAGCAGCCAGCTTATTGAAGGTGCACAGGATAAACGCCCTGAGAAAGCTGTGCCTCGCAACCCTAAGAATGGCATAGGCGTTAGTGGACACCTGACGCGCGTGCAAAACACCGGCATTTCACACGTCCCTGGGTGGGCTCGAACCACCAACCTTTCGGTTAACAGCCGAACACGCTAACCGATTGCGCCAAAGCTGGGGAACAATAGTCTGTTAAGGGGGGGAAGAAAAGGAAGGAGGGGGAAGAAGGGGGGAAAAGAGAAAAAGAAAGAAAAAAGAGAGAAAAAAGGAAAAAATGAGGAGAAAAGAAATGAAAGGGAATTTTATCTCTTTGAACTGTTTTTGGAGTGTATATTTACAATAAATTATCTGAAAAAAAAAATGTTTTCTCTATTTTCCTGTACATTTATATGGGAGTAAGGATGATCACAAGCTTTCCAGTTCATGTTAGTGTTGCCATACATTGAAGTGTTTACTGAATGTTTTATTTATCAGTAATTATCACATAAATGATGTCAAATGAATGAAATTATTTCTGAAATTACAAAAATAATATTTTATTAGATTTATATTACTGATTATTGATATCTTATTCAAAGTTTTTGCACTTTAAATATATTTCTGCTGTAGTTATGTTCTAAAACTTATAGTACAAAAAATAGTAAATTTATTTAATAAATAATCCCCAAATTTATCAACATTTTTAAAAGGGCCTGTAACCGTTAAATGATACTGTAACAAAGAAGAATTATTTAATCATGACCAAACTTTTATTTTTCAATCAGTCATAGCCAATTATTCATTATTCTTTCTTTTTTTTTTACATTTTTATTCTTATAGTTATGTTGCATGTGCAGAAAACAGAATAATACCTCTTAATAATACTTTCTATTGTCCATGACTCCTGTGCATTTTTTGCAAGTGCAAAAGAACAGAAAACAGAACTATACATATAAATAAAACCGTCCAATGTCCATGGCTCTTGTGCATTAACTGCATGTGAAAAGAACAGAAAGCACATAACAATACAAATGAATAAAACTTTAAAATATTAATGACTCCTGTGCATGTTTTGAAAGTGCTAAAGAACAGAAAACAAAACTATACTATTAAATAAAACTGTCTTAATGTCCATGGCACTAGTGCATTCAAGTGCAAAAGAACAGAAAGCAGAAAACAATACACATAAATAAAACTTTATCCCCTTTTTTTGGACTCTTATGGAAGGCACAGGGCTTGAAATGGTCTCTATCAGGCGACAACAATCTGGCCACTGGGCAAGTGGGGCAGTGGTGGTGAATGTCTGCCTCTTCACGCTCTCCACTCCTGGAGTGACCCTGTGTCCAGCCTGCTCTGGTGTCTGGCAGCAAACATCACTCTCTTCTTATCGTAATCCAGCAGGTTCTGCCAACTATATTGCTCACCTAAGCAGAGAGAGCATATAATACAAGGCAAATGAGAAAACAAAACAAGTGGTAGTGTTAACATGGGACAGGTCAAGAAGAAAAAGCAGAGAAACTGACCTGCTGGTTGGTGAGAGCCAAAGATGGCTGATTCCTGAGCTCCACAAGATACTCCACAAGGCTGTCCACTTTGTCCAGCACACCAGCACTATCCAAAGCCTGGGGGAAAAAAAATAAAGAAAAAAAAAACAGAAATGAACAACATTATGAGTACAGTGAAGTGGAACAAAATAAACAAACATATAAATATATATTTTCCTAGAAATGTTACAGTATTACATAAAACATAATTACATACATACATTAAATGAGACATTTACATACCACAGACTCGTCAGGAGATGCTGAGGCACCTGGTGTGAAGGAGGCATCAGGCTGAGTGGAGGACAGAGAGAAGCTTGGGTCATCGGTAAGACTCGACTCAGTAATGTCAAGTGTTTGGTCCTCCCTGAAGCCCTCGTCTTCTTCATCCTCGCCTTCATCCACATCCTCCAGCATGTTCTCTGTCTCTTCTGAGTCAGGGTCCACTACCAGGGGCTGACCAGTCTGACTCAGGAAGTAGTCAACACCAAGCAGTTCTCCTATAAAAAACCAAAACAAAATTTAATAAAAGGAAACACAAATACAGGATCAGTCAAAAGTTTGGACACATTAATATTTTTAATGTTTTTTGAAAGAAGTGCCTTATGCTCATCGATCCTGCATTTATTTGATCAAAATAAAGAAAACATCAGTAATATTGTAAAATGTCATTACAGTTTAAATTTATAGTTCCATAAACTTTAAATTTAAATTATTTCTGTCATCAACGCTGAATATTTAGCTATCATTTTAGAATTTAATTTATGACCAATGTTGGTCACAGTTGTGCTGCTTAATGTATTTTTTAATGTAATCTGTGATACTTTTTTCAGGATTCATTGAAGAATAAAAAGTTCAATAAAGAACAGCATTAGAAATCAAATAGAAAATCTTCTTTAACGATATACAGGACTGTTCAAAAGAGAAATTAATGCTGTTCTTTTAACTTTTTATTCATCAATGAATTCTGCAAAACATATTTTTTTTATTTAAAAAATAAAAAAATAAATACAAATATGCAGTACAAGCTATTTAGCTGTTTTTTCCAGTATTTTTGATCAAATAAATGCAGACTTAAAAAGTCACTTCTTTCAAAAACATTAAACACAGTCACGTGTAAAAATGTTTGACAAATAATGTACACATTCATATTCTACAATGAGATACAGGTAACTTTACCTTCTGGTAGAGGTTGTACCACTTCCGCTGCCGTGGTGCTGGTCTGTTGCCTCCAGATGGACAAACCCCAGAGCTGGCAAAAGTCCTCAACCTGGCCATCCACTCGCCATCACCCATGACCTTGTGGCTCTTTGGCTTAGTGCTCATCTAAATATAATAGGAAAATAGTAGTTAGTAATGTGCATTTTGCAGGTATTGGACAACTACACAAATGTTTTTAATTTTTTTATAATGATACAACGATATATATTCAAGCTGACTAAATAATGGCACCCATTACAACAATTAAATATTATTTTATTGCTAATAAAGCAAAACAAGGTTACACATTTAATTAAAGGTGTTACACTACAATTATACATATAAAGATTTGAATATGAAATTACTACATGCAGTTACGATAGGGATAAGATTATTGTTTTGTTTGGTTTACAGTTAGTTGCATCCAATTATGCATAATTTACTGTTATTACTATAGTAACTACATATAGCATGTATTAATGACAATGTAAAATAAAGTACATTGTTAGTTAAAAGCTGTGGTTATACATATGATAATCAATCTGAGAAAAAAACAAAAACAAAAAAACAAAGAACATAGTAAGTACACTTTACTTAAACCATGGTTAATTTTTGTAAGGGATGTCTATATAACATTGCATTTTCATTTAAATTATTATTTGCATCTGTGTTTATATAAATAGTAATCCATCTGCAAACACAAAACTTGATTACTACATTCACACAGCAAAATCACATTAAATGTTAATAAGAAATGACAATGTCTACAACTAAACATATTTTTTAAATCCAAATCAAACTTTAAATAGAATAGATGTGTTTACTATGCAAAATTACAGGCAAATGGTGTTTTATATGTAAGATTATAGGCAAATCATGGAAACAAAACATGATTACTACACTTTCACTATAGTAAAAGCATGGTAAATGACTTGTTTTTTTTTCATTCATATTTTTATTTATAGTAAGACTGTGTTTACACTTAAAGAACGAGTAAACTGAGTTTAATAAGTACGATCACAGGCACAATTGTGTTAAATATGTGAGATTATAGGCAAGTAATGAAAAGAAAACATGATTACTACACTTTCACTATAGTAAAGCCATGGTAAATGACGACAAACACAAGCACGTTTTTTGTTGTTGCTGTTCATTCAGATTTTCCTTTATAGTAAGACTGTGTTCATACAGTTGTAATCGATCAGCCAAAAACACAACATGGTTACTACGCTTTTACTATAGTAAAAACAAGGTAAATTGTCATAAGGGATGACTGCACTTACAGCTGAAACGCTTTTTTTCCCCCATTTAAATCGAACTTAAGAACGAGTAAATGGACTTTAGAAAGTTAGATTACATTTAAACGGTGTTTCATTATGGGCAATTCGCGAGTCAAAAGTTTGTGAACGCCAAACACGGATGACTGACGGACGAAAACGTAACGAGTTACCAATTGAGAACATTGTAAACAGAGAGGAAGAAAGTAGAAAACATGTATTACTTACTTTGAAAAGTTATCCTATATTCCGTTCGTCTGATTTTTGAACCTGACTTAGAATGAAACTAAGCGCGGTGAGTGGCTCTCAACAATGGAGCTCGAGCGATGCGATTGGCTCTCGTCCATTCTCACAATGGAGCTCGAGCGATGCGATTGGCTCTCGTCCATTCTCACAATGGACGGCGAGCGACGCGATTGGCTCCCGTCCATTCTCACAATGGATGGCGAGCGACGCGATTGGCTCTCGTCCATTCTGACAATGGACGGCGAGATCGGCGATTGGACGAGGAGACGGCCGTGGAAACAGACGATCCTGCTCCAGGTAGCGTTCAGGTCGCAGTCTCCCCTGGAGGCGTGGGTTCGAATCCCACTTCTGACAGACTTAAGTTTTGGCTACAGACAACAGCTACGGTCTTCAGCCGCAAGGCTGTAACTTCGCCAACTTTGCCTTGTGTCAGGGCATTAACTTTGCCAAAGCACCACATTTCAGTCGACGTCAGAATTAGTATAAAGTGGCAGTAACTTCCGTTAAACTTGAGAATTACTCCGTTGTATCGTTTGTGCGACGTCACTCCTTCCCCGATACCAAGTTGCAGGCACTTTTAAAGAATGCCTTGAAAGACTATGTCAAGTCGTAATAGAATCGAGTCAATATTTCCTTAAGATGAAGGCAACATTGCTTTAAGGTTCACGAAAGCTTGCCTTCCCATTAATAGGGAATTTCATTTCCAATGCCAGCATGATATTACCCTTAAGAAAACCTCACAAGAACACCGCCACATGTTACATGAATACGACAGGGATGGTATTCCTGCATTCATTCAGCATTAGCCCAGCGTGAACACTGAATTTCGATTATATTGCATGTCAAAGGGTGGCCTAGGACTGAATGCAATGTCGCTGGATGGGATTTAGGGAATTTACCTGGAAACTCACAGTTTCTCCCGCAATGTCGTGTCGTCCACCCTTCAGATGAGCTGTGGCCTTTTTCCCTCAGGCGAAGGAGACAAGCAGGCGGACGGGAACAGAGAAGCCCGCTCTGTCGTGTAAGCGCTCTCAGCTATCAAAAGGCACAACGCTGCCCCGTGTGAGGCTCGAACTCACGACCTTCAGATTATGAGACTGACGCGCTGCCTAACTGCGCCAACGAGGCCGGCGGGATGACCGGTCTGAAATGCGAAGCGCTAGCGTGTCGGTGCCTGCCTGCAGGGCGTAGATCCAAAAGCTGCGTTCAGGTCGCAGTCTCCTCTGGAGGTGTGGGTTCGAATCCCACTTTTCCGACAGAACTGTCCTTTGTCCTTTGGCTTCGGATAACAGCTACAGTCTTCAGCGCTTGGCAGAACATGTGGAGCTATATTTGAATCGAATCAACATTTCGTTAGGGATTCAGACCACAAGCTGGGTGTAGCCGCAACGGGTCAGCTCCCACCATGCAAGCGTGTCAGGATGGCCGTGCGGTCTAAGGCGCTGCGTTCAGGTCGCAGTCTCCCCTGGAGGCGTGGGTTCGAATCCCACTTCTGACAGACTTAAGTTTCGGCTGCGGACAACAGCAACGGTCTTCAGCCGCAAGGCTGTAACTTTGCCAACTTTGCCTTGTGTCAGGGCATTAACTTTGCCAAAGCACCACATTTCAGTCGACGTCAGAATTAGTATAAAGTGGCAGTAACGCCGACGGGCGTTCCGTTAAACTTGAGAATTACTCCGTTTTATCGTTTGTGCGACGTCACTCCTTCCCCGATACCAAGTTGCAGGCACTTTTAAAGAATGCCTTGAAAGACTATGTCAAGTCGTAATAGAATCGAGTCAATATTTCCTTAAGATGAAGGCAACATTGCTTTAAGGTTCACGAAAGCTTGCCTTCCCATTAATAGGGAATTTCATTTCCAATGCCAGCATGATATTACCCTTAAGAAAACCTCACAAGAACACCGCCACATGTTACATGAATACGACAGGGATGGTATTCCTGCATTCATTCAGCATTAGCCCAGCGTGAACACTGAATTTCGATTATATTGCATGTCAAAGGGTGGCCTAGGACTGAATGCAATGTCGCTGGATGGGATTTAGGGAATTTACCTGGAAACTCACAGTTTCTCCCGCAATGTCGTGTCGTCCACCCTTCAGATGAGCTGTGGCCTTTTTCCCTCAGGCGAAGGAGACAAGCAGGCGGACGGGAACAGAGAAGCCCGCTCTGTCGTGTAAGCGCTCTCAGCTATCAAAAGGCACAACGCTGCCCCGTGTGAGGCTCGAACTCACGACCTTCAGATTATGAGACTGACGCGCTGCCTAACTGCGCCAACGAGGCCGGCGGGATGACCGGTCTGAAATGCGAAGCGCTAGCGTGTCGGTGCCTGCCTGCAGGGCGTAGATCCAAAAGCTGCGTTCAGGTCGCAGTCTCCTCTGGAGGTGTGGGTTCGAATCCCACTTTTCCGACAGAACTGTCCTTTGTCCTTTGGCTTCGGATAACAGCTACAGTCTTCAGCGCTTGGCAGAACATGTGGAGCTATATTTGAATCGAATCAACATTTCGTTAGGGATTCAGACCACAAGCTGGGTGTAGCCGCAACGGGTCAGCTCCCACCATGCAAGCGTGTCAGGATGGCCGTGCGGTCTAAGGCGCTGCGTTCAGGTCGCAGTCTCCCCTGGAGGCGTGGGTTCGAATCCCACTTCTGACAGACTTAAGTTTCGGCTGCGGACAACAGCAACGGTCTTCAGCCGCAAGGCTGTAACTTTGCCAACTTTGCCTTGTGTCAGGGCATTAACTTTGCCAAAGCACCACATTTCAGTCGACGTCAGAATTAGTATAAAGTGGCAGTAACGCCGACGGGCGTTCCGTTAAACTTGAGAATTACTCCGTTTTATCGTTTGTGCGACGTCACTCCTTCCCCGATACCAAGTTGCAGGCACTTTTAAAGAATGCCTTGAAAGACTATGTCAAGTCGTAATAGAATCGAGTCAATATTTCCTTAAGATGAAGGCAACATTGCTTTAAGGTTCACGAAAGCTTGCCTTCCCATTAATAGGGAATTTCATTTCCAATGCCAGCATGATATTACCCTTAAGAAAACCTCACAAGAACACCGCCACATGTTACATGAATACGACAGGGATGGTATTCCTGCATTCATTCAGCATTAGCCCAGCGTGAACACTGAATTTCGATTATATTGCATGTCAAAGGGTGGCCTAGGACTGAATGCAATGTCGCTGGATGGGATTTAGGGAATTTACCTGGAAACTCACAGTTTCTCCCGCAATGTCGTGTCGTCCACCCTTCAGATGAGCTGTGGCCTTTTTCCCTCAGGCGAAGGAGACAAGCAGGCGGACGGGAACAGAGAAGCCCGCTCTGTCGTGTAAGCGCTCTCAGCTATCAAAAGGCACAACGCTGCCCCGTGTGAGGCTCGAACTCACGACCTTCAGATTATGAGACTGACGCGCTGCCTAACTGCGCCAACGAGGCCGGCGGGATGACCGGTCTGAAATGCGAAGCGCTAGCGTGTCGGTGCCTGCCTGCAGGGCGTAGATCCAAAAGCTGCGTTCAGGTCGCAGTCTCCTCTGGAGGTGTGGGTTCGAATCCCACTTTTCCGACAGAACTGTCCTTTGTCCTTTGGCTTCGGATAACAGCTACAGTCTTCAGCGCTTGGCAGAACATGTGGAGCTATATTTGAATCGAATCAACATTTCGTTAGGGATTCAGACCACAAGCTGGGTGTAGCCGCAACGGGTCAGCTCCCACCATGCAAGCGTGTCAGGATGGCCGTGCGGTCTAAGGCGCTGCGTTCAGGTCGCAGTCTCCCCTGGAGGCGTGGGTTCGAATCCCACTTCTGACAGACTTAAGTTTCGGCTGCGGACAACAGCAACGGTCTTCAGCCGCAAGGCTGTAACTTTGCCAACTTTGCCTTGTGTCAGGGCATTAACTTTGCCAAAGCACCACATTTCAGTCGACGTCAGAATTAGTATAAAGTGGCAGTAACGCCGACGGGCGTTCCGTTAAACTTGAGAATTACTCCGTTTTATCGTTTGTGCGACGTCACTCCTTCCCCGATACCAAGTTGCAGGCACTTTTAAAGAATGCCTTGAAAGACTATGTCAAGTCGTAATAGAATCGAGTCAATATTTCCTTAAGATGAAGGCAACATTGCTTTAAGGTTCACGAAAGCTTGCCTTCCCATTAATAGGGAATTTCATTTCCAATGCCAGCATGATATTACCCTTAAGAAAACCTCACAAGAACACCGCCACATGTTACATGAATACGACAGGGATGGTATTCCTGCATTCATTCAGCATTAGCCCAGCGTGAACACTGAATTTCGATTATATTGCATGTCAAAGGGTGGCCTAGGACTGAATGCAATGTCGCTGGATGGGATTTAGGGAATTTACCTGGAAACTCACAGTTTCTCCCGCAATGTCGTGTCGTCCACCCTTCAGATGAGCTGTGGCCTTTTTCCCTCAGGCGAAGGAGACAAGCAGGCGGACGGGAACAGAGAAGCCCGCTCTGTCGTGTAAGCGCTCTCAGCTATCAAAAGGCACCACACTGCCCCGTGTGAGGCTCGAACTCACGACCTTCAGATTATGAGACTGACGCGCTGCCTAACTGCGCCAACGAGGCCGGCGGTATGACTGGTCTGAAATGCGAAGCGCTAGCGTGTCGGTGCCTGCCTGCAGGGCGTAGATCCAAAAGCTGCGTTCAGGTCGCAGTCTCCTCTGGAGGTGTGGGTTCGAATCCCACTTTTCCGACAGAACTGTCCTTTGTCCTTTGGCTTCGGATAACAGCTACAGTCTTCAGCGCTTGGCAGAACATGTGGAGCTATATTTGAATCGAATCAACATTTCGTTAGGGATTCAGACCACAAGCTGGGTGTAGCCGCAACGGGTCAGCTCCCACCACGCAAGTGTGTCAGGATGGCCGAGCGGTCTAAGGCGCAGCGTTCAAGCTGGGGAACAATAGTCCGTCAAAGACGGGGAAGAAGGGAAGAAAAGGGGGAAGGAAGAAAAGGAGAAAGGGAAGAAGAAAGAGAAAAAATGATGAAAAGAAAGGGTGAAATGAGACGTTTAAACATAATACTTCATTAGAATGCGCGCTATGATACATTTTCCGGTTTCTTTGTGCGTGAAAATCGCGCATTTATATTACACTGTTTCCTATTGCAGGCGCTCACCAAGACCGGGGTTCGAATCCAGCTAAAGGCAACTTTTGTATTGTTATTGTTATATTGTTAATTTAATTAAATAAATGCAATTTTTAAGGTTAATAAAGTGTACATATGTGCAATTCTTTCATGAAAAATAAAGAATACCAATGGAACTGTGGTATTGTTGTTGTTGTTGTTATTATTACTTATTTTGTATTTGTTGTATTAATACTGTTTATTCTGATTAAGCATATTATTATTATTATTCTTTGTTGATATTGAATTGATATTACTTATTGTGATTAGGAGTTTTGTATGTTACATTCATTCAAGACATTTACAAATCTGTTATTTGTAATGAAAAAAGATTATTAGTGATAATTAGAATAAAATAGTCATTAATATGCTGAAATATTTTGATTTACAATACAGTAATGGATATTAAATAAATACAATTATATTAACTATTAAATAAGTTTTCAAAGAATAATAAATGAAAAGGGAAATAAAATGAAAATAAATGTAAAAATCAAAACGCAATCATTTCCCAGTTTTTTTTATTTTGCAATTATTCCAACAATACAGTAATGAATATTACATAAATAAAATTAAATATTAAGTATTCAAACAACAATAAATTAAAAGGGAAATAAAATGAAAATAAAAGTAAAAATCAAAAAGCAATAATTTCCCAGTTTGTTTTTATTTTACAATTATTCCAACAATACAGTAATGAATATTACATAAGTAAAATTAAATATTGAATACGTTTTTAACAGGAGAAACAGGAGAAAAGCAATCGTTTCCAAGTTTGTTTTTATTTTGCAATTATTCCAACAATACAGTAATGAATATTACAGTTTTTTCAATTGCTAACAAGTGTAGCTAACTGTATTTTCAGTTTTACATCTCTCACTGCTCCTGCTCCTCTCACTGCATCTCTCACTGCATCTCTCACTGCTCCTGCATCTCTCACTGCATCTCTCACTGCTCCTGCTCCTCTCACTGGGCCTGCTTTTCTCCCCGGGCCCCTTGCTCTTACTCTTCCTCATCCAGACATTACAGTATTTGTCTTTTTCTGTTTCTGTTTCCAAAAACATCACTCCTCAAAGTCCAGACTGGAATCAGCTGTGGTTGGCCCAGTTAACCCAACATAAATCAGCTGGGTGTCAATTATTCAATTGTTTGTTTATTATCAGCTGAGATATATTGATATTGTTTTTGAACTGATATCATTGCAGAAGCAGAGGTTTTTATACTGTATCTAAAGTTTGGAATATTGTCTTTGCTATTGTGGGATGTTGTGTGGTAACATTCGTAAATACTACAAAAATGATCCATAATTTTGTATTTTGGGAGGTATAGCTTGTCTATTAAGAAAATGTAAGCATTGTGAAAAGGTGTTCACTGACTGCATATTGGGTGAAAACGACATGAAATGTGTGAATGGTATGGCCACAAAAGACAGATGCTGTGCTAATTGTGTTTAAAGTTTTGAAAATGTGACAACTGGTTGGACAAACGCTTGTTAGCGACTGAAAAAAACTGTAAATAAATAAAATTAAAAATAAAAAAGTATTCAAAGAACAATAAATGCAAAGGCAAATAAAATGAAAATAAAAGTAAAAAACAAAAAGCAATCATTTCCCAGTTTGTTTTTATTTTGCAATTATTCAAACAATACAATAATGAATATTTAATAAATAAAATTAAATATTAAATAAGTTTTTAAGCAACAATAAATGAAAAGGTAAATAAAATGAAAATAAAAGTAAAAAACAAAAAGCAATAACTTCCCAGTTTGTTTTTATTTTGCAATTATTCCAACAATACTGTAATGAATATTACATAAATAAAATTAAATATTAAATACGTTTTCAAACAACAATAAATGCAAAGGCAAATAAAATGAAAATAAAAGTAAAAAACAAAAAGCAATCATTTGCCAATTTGTTTTTATTTAGCAATTGTGCCAACAGAATGGTAATGAATATTAAATAAATAAAATTAAATATTAAATAAGTATTCAAAGAACAATAAATTAAAAGGGAAATACAATTACAAATATTAAGTTTTCAAAACCAATAAATAAGTTAAATGAAAAGTTAAGTTCTCAAAAACAAGAAATAAAAAGTTTAATAAAATATTAAATAATAGTTAAAAAAAAAAAACTATAAAAAGTTGAAAACACAATTTTTTTTTACACAAATATTAACAATAGTGAACTCTTTTCCCTATATACACCACATACACACAAATATGTACGTTATTTGGGAAGGGTTTTCCGCATTTCCTCCAGCCACTGTTCTTTTGTAACAGTTTCAGTCTGTGGGCAGTACACCCTGCCCCTGTACTGGCTATGCCCCGTTGCACTTGTTTTAAATTGCCCACACTTCTTACAAGTGTTTGCTTCTACAGTTCTCCTGTAGGGTCTCTTGGGCATGGTTTGCGGACTGGCAGTTGGTGCAGCAGGTTGTGAACTGGTACCCTGCACAACTGTAGGCTGAATTATTGGCATCCCCTGGACCAATGGGATTCCCTGAACCATCGGCATACCCTGGACCATCGCCATTCCCTGGACCATTGGCAGTCTTTGGACCACTTGCAGACCCATTGTGACCTTCTTTTCAAAAGTTATTGAACTGGATGATGTATCATTAAAGAATCCCATAAAACACAGTGATGATACAAACTGAATATATATGTGAGACACAAATTACTTATAAATCATCAAGTTTTTCCACTTGTTTTTGAAATGTTCACCCAATATAAAACCCTGTTTGCTCTCATGTTTTCTGAGTACTAGTCAATAACCTGATGAATTCAGTACTATGGACAGTGATATTTTGCAGGACTGTAAACATCAATCAATGCACGTCAATTGTAATATTGTGAGAGTTTAATATGAAATGCATTTGTCACACAACAGGAACACATAAAAGGTTAGCCGTTCTTTTAACTGAATACCTGTAGAACACTGTTACACTGTTAAGTCTTTATCACACTTTAAATCAGAGAAACAGAAGTGAATAAAACAGCAAGACATGGGCTCTAGTATTTTCTGTCGGGTCCAGACAAGATGTTCCAACTTGCTTTGGAGCAGCTGATCCATGCTTTCAAAACCTATTAAAATAAATCATATTATTGTTAAAACCAACACAGTTCTTGTTCATTTTAAGGCAAATAAATTAGTAAAAACAGTTGTAAAATGAAGACATTAACTATGTTCAGGTGATTACAGGTAATTTGCCACTTATCTTGTTCACAAATTACAATTCATGTAGGCTACATGATTTTTTAAATTCTTTTCAAACACAATTATTATAATGCAATTTTTTATTGTTGCTGAAGGAAAATCTATAGCATTACAAGAAATAATGTTATTTGCTGGTACATCTGTAGTTGGCTAAAATGTAGTTGTCTGTTTCCACACAATGAGAAAAAAAATTGCAACTTTTTAGACGGTCCCTATCTTGTTTGCCAAAATACGTTTGACATTCAGTGGACGTTCGCAAGTAAGTATGCCATTAAAACAATACTTGGCCATTTTGGTCGATTGTGAAAAATGTAGTAGGTTGACAATTATGTCGCTCAACAGAATTAGCAAAAAAATACTTTATTGGACATATAATTAGACAGTTATTGAACGCGGAAGCCCGAATGTGCGAATATGAAACTAACTTTACCGCAGTTTATTAACTGCACCAAAAACTTAACCTATAAGGTAATATATATATAAATACAGTAACTTACCTTTGATAGATGTGCTGAATAGAATGAACGAGGCAGATCTTCACAGCGGCTGCGTCCGAAATCGCCTACTCAATGAGTAGGTACTTAATTTCAATAAGTACTTACTTAACGAGCGCTAAAAGAGTACCTACTCAACAGCCAAATCTCGTTGAGTATGGATGCGTTCCGCCATGTTGACGTTATCATGTGACCTATGACGTTTTAACAAGCGCAACATGAAATGATATGGGCGACGGATTTAATTCATCTATCTGTAAACATTTTGATGTTGATGAAATTTGCTTATTTTGGATTGATTGAAGTTTTTATATTTTTAACAATACTAAAATGACTAAAACCCCCAAATTTGTTGTCTTGAATATGTTAATGGTCAAAATTGTGCAAAACTAGCTTAGATCTGATTTGTTTTCCTTTTTCTTGCTGAATTTCTCTGTCCTTTCTTCCCTGAAACTTAAAATAATAATAAATAACAAAAACAAGAAAAGCGATTTTTAATAAATTTCGATTTTATGAATATTCAAATATATTTAATATTTTTTTCTGTATCTTGTACTATGTATGCAAACCTATTATAGTTATTTTTTCTGTCATGATTGTTCTTTGTTAAAGATACTTAAGTCTTTCCCTGAGTTTGTATGGAATTATAAATTCTGTATTACTTAAAATGTAAGTATTACTACTTAGAAATTAAAATAACTTTAGACTGCATTGTTAGCCCACTCCAACACTTACCAACAATAATAAAGATAAATGCTGAATAATAATTAATGATATTTCTAGTTAAACAAGCATAATGTTTTTTTTTTCAATGAAATAATGAATAAATGCATACGCTTATGAAAATCTTATATTTTATTTACTGACGACATCAGGAAACATGAATAAATTAGTAAAATAATAAAAGTAACCATGAACATAAATAACTACACATGGAACAAAGCTTTATTTAAACATATTGGTTTTTTAGTCTTTTTCTACTGAGGATGAAGAGACCACTGCAACATCTGGTCCAGATGAGGCAAAGGGCAGGTGGAGTGATGGAGGGTCTCATCGATGGCACTAGACCATTTCCAGGATGCTTCTGTGGATTTCTCCTTTCTTACTGCACACACCAGTCTGCAGACATTTCAGATCATACAAAGATGCACAAATATATTACAAAAGCTGTCATTTTAACAGCACAATGTCATTAGATCTCTGTATTGGAAGTTACAAAATGATCAATTTTTCTTTTCCCCAAAAATGCTGCAGTCACCTTTCCTTTCAGGTCCTGCTCCACCACAAAAGATCTGCAACAAAGGCACATAAATCAAGAATCAGAAAAGTTCTGTTATAGCTCTGTTAGAAATGAGTTTGAAGTTCAGTTAGGCCTACTATATTTACATTTATATTTACATTAATGTAAAGCAGTGACAGTGAATTCTCACATGGCGTCCATCACTTACTCAGAAGTTTCGTGTTGTGATGTGCTCTAGAACATTTTCCTGTCATTTGTTAAGTAGACATTAATGTCTTTAAAATGTATGTTTTATGTAAATCTGCTTTTGAAGACGTACGTGTATTACCTGGAGTTTAATGTTCGCTATAAGTCATAAAACATGTTTTAACAGTGAAATCACAAATATACTATAGCATAGGCTACTGTATAACATCTTGGCACCTTATGCAAATCAACAGTTTACGATAAAGTAGCTCAACAAATATGATTTTTAAGACAGGGAACCGTGTTTTGGTTTGTAATACTCACATTTGTAAACACCCTCATTGCGGTTCTCAATCACGTTCGATGATGACGTTTTGGCCTCCTGGGATTGAAAAGTATCCATCGATGAAAGACTTCAGAATCTGAGCTGAAGCAGTAGGACATCCGGGGATTTCTCGCCTACTCTTTTATGAATACTGAGGTTTCGAACGTACTTCTTTCTTCACATAGTCTTTTTTCCTACTATATAGTAGGTAAGTAGTAGTGATGCGCGGATGGCGGTTATATCCGCGGGCGCTGCGGATAATCCGCGGGTCGGGTGGGTCGGGTAATAAAAAAATGCATTCTGATTATTTGCGGGTGGGTCGCGGGTGGATGAGATAAATCAATAATGATGCAAATATTAACTACATTTTCTAAAACTTGAACGTGTTTTAAATATGTTTTTCATCAGGCAGAGACGATTTCATTTGTGTGCGTGTGTGTGTTTGCCTGTTCTAAGTTTTTGATGACAGAAACGTTGACATTCCATATAAAGTTTGAAGGGAGTTATGCCTGTGCTAATGCTATTGAGCACGGTAATGCAGCGGTGTAGTGCATTGGTCGCTTCGCGTTTACCCACGTCTCTGATGCGCATCATTCAGAAGTGTCCTGCATTAGCCAAAATCATGACAGTCCAACACATGAATAGCTAATTCAGTCGCATGTTAATAAATTGAAATATTCCCTAAAAACACCCATTAAAGACAGTGATGTGGTCAGGAACGTGGCGCCGTCTTCTTTTGAAATATATTTGAAGATTTTGCCTTATTCCAGGCGTCCATGCTGCCTGTTCATTCTTACGCGAAAGCATGTCAGGCTAGGCGCGCAGTGGTAGGCTATAATTATTATTGATTACTTATTTGAATCAGTAGATTATAATGAAAACAATACCTTAAAAATGAAAAGAAGCAGATTTTTACGCTCAGACCTTTCTTAAACTGGTGAACCCCTGTAAACTTCAGTCCAAGCATGCGTTCAAATACTAAGTTCAGACCGGCTCTAATAGAGAGAAAACCCGACCGATTTCGTCAGAGATTGCGGAGAGTCGCATCCAGATGTCAGTTAACGTTATTCTTTTCTGCATGGATTTGGCTTAAAATCATGAGTGATAAACGTATAAGTGTGAAACGATTTGCAGATCAGCTGAATCAATCTGCTGTTAACATGAACCATCAATTTATCATATCATCATGCAAAACTAAGAATTACAATAAGTGTAATATGACGATCGGGTGCGGGTCGGGTGCGGTTATCTAAATCAGAGAAAAATATAGGTGCGGGTGGGTGGCGGGCGGATAATTTATTTGAAGCTGCGGATTCGGGTGACGATTGAGCCCATCCGCGCATCTCTAGTAAGTAGGCATATTCGGACGCACTTTAAGTAGATGTACACCCGAATCTCGTGAGAATTAGTGCATTCGCCTACTAATTCTCGCCTACTCTTTTATAAATACTAAGGATTCGGACATACTTATTCGCTTGCCTACTGCTTTCCCCTGCTATATAGTAGAGAAGTAGGAGATTTCGGACGCAGCCATACAGAGCGGTGGGATTGGAAACCACTGCAGCACACAACGACAGGACTTCTTTTCACATTAGAAGTCAACAAGAAATCACATGACCCCGACGTGATATGAACACCAACCTTCTGATCTGGAGTCAGACGCGCTACCGTTGCGCCATGAGGTCCTGAACCCAGAGGTGATGTATTTTGCTTAACCTCCTTGACACAGAATGCAAATCAGTAAATATACATTGCTCAAGGAACACTCTTGATGTTGGACTTTATACTCAGGAGATCAAAAACAGATCGTCTGACCTCAAGGTGATTTGGAGCCAGACACTCTACCGTTGCACTACAAGATAGCGGAAAAATTATTTAGTGTTTCATGCTAAAGCACTTTGATAAACTATGCAAATCAGCTAGTCTTTACACTCACAAAGTCAAGAACAGTTCGCTTGACCTCAACATAATTGGAACACGCAACCTCCCGATCCGGGGTCAGGTGCACTCTGTTGCGGCCACGAGGTCGAGAGAACAAGTCGGCGTTCCTTGCTTAATTGCTTTGATTCAATTTGCAAATCAGTCACGGTAAAGGGCTGTAGACTTTATACTATGGATGTCAAGAAGAGATCAACTGATGTGATTGGAACATGCAACCGTCTGATCTGGATTCAGCCAAGCTACCCTGGTACCCCAAGACACCACAAACCTATCTGCTGTTTCCTGCTTAAGCCACCTTTTGTCATCCTGCCTTCAATAGCTCAGCTGGTAGAGCGGAGGACTGTAGATGATACATTGGCTATCCTTAGGTCGCTGGTTTGATTCCGGCTCGAAGGAGCTGACTTTTGAATTCGGCAAGAAATGTTTCCAAGATTTCTTCAGAGATTGCAGGGCAAGATATGCTAAAGTAACACGTCAAGAGGCAGATCTGTCACAGTACACAATGACAGCAATGGTTATTACATGAGATCTCAGGCTTAATAAAAATAACAGGTCAAGATACAAATCTATCACAGTACACTGGTGATTTTCAATCCTGATCCTGGGGACCCCCTGCTCTGGGCTGTGTTTCCCAAAAGCGTTGCAATCCTTCATACAACGTAGACGCATTGAAACCAATAGAGTTGCAATCAACTTAGGCTTACGATGACTCTGGAAGACGCGGCCCTGCATTTTTGTCTGTCTCCTTTTTCTGACACACCCAGATGAGGTCTCTCCTAACGAGCTAATGATCTGAATCAGGTGTGTTTAATAAGGGAGACATACAGAGCGGTGGGATTGGAAACCACTGCAGCACACAACGACAGGACTTCTTTTCACATTAGAAGTCAACAAGAAATCACGTGACCCAGACGTGATTTGAACACGCAACCTTCTGATCTGGAGTCAGACGCGCTTTTTTTATTTTTTACTTTATTATAGAAAAAATCATTTACATTCACAGAGAATAAAAACTAACATTAAAAGCCATGGGGAGAGTACCTTTAGATGTTTTACCACTAATAAACAATGTTGTAAAAACCTAAAAGTAAAAGAATCTCAACAACAACAAACACCACCAACAACAACAAAAAAACATACCTCACACATATTCTTCTTTAAACTCCCATAAAATCAACCCTGATCCCCTGGCATTCGCCACTTAAAATCTTGGAAGGCCTTACAGACATCATCATTAAAAACACTGTAAAAATCAACAAGCTTGTCCATATTCTTAAAATAACAGTGCAAGCATTTAAAATATTTTTCTGCCTTACATTTAAAAATGTTTACTACATTTGTGACTGTATTTTCCCTTTTCGCTATCATCCTCCTTTCCCACACCGCACTCTTCATAAGCATGACAAGCAAGTTTACTATTTTCCCATTTTTGCAGTGATTGCGTACTCCTAACATTCTTGTTTTATCCCATTCCATTCCATTTTCAAAGTTTCCTCCTTTAAGTCTCTCAAGTAATGCTTTGCAGCTCATGTAAAAAGAGTCCAGCTCTCTGCAATATGAAAACAGGTGAGAGAATCTTTCATCCTCGCATTTGCAGACTTTCCACGTGGGGCTTTCCTCTCTTCCGATTTTGTGCAGAAGAACATCTGTGAAGATAGTCCTGTGTCTGATTAAAAATTCAGAGTTTGCCAGTTTCGTCTCAACAAAGTTCCCTTTCATGTTGCTCCATATGTTCTCTTCTCTCAGGCCCTCGTATTTCTGTAGCCAGTAGTCATTAGCATTGGGTTTCTTAAAAGCTGCATCTCTAAAAATACCATCAAATCTTTTGACAGTACATTCATTAAAAATACACAATTTTCCATCAACCATTGCATACACCTCATTTTCTCTTATACCAGGTTCACCACTTTCTATTATCTTAACCCAGTTTTTTGGTATTGCACTTTTGATAATACCATACTGTTTCGCAATCTCTTTCTTAATGTAGTCCTCCTTCTCATCCTCCATTGCATCAATGACAAACTGAACTGGTAAAAAAACCTTTTTGAAACTCGTAAAACACATCTCTCACTTTGACAATCCCCACATCACACCATATCTTAAAAAACAATTCCTTTCCTTCATTGACAATGCTCCTGTTTAAAAACAATGGTTGATT
The DNA here is from genome assembly GCF_049309525.1 of Garra rufa. NCBI lineage: Eukaryota > Metazoa > Chordata > Actinopteri > Cypriniformes > Cyprinidae > Garra > Garra rufa. The sequence continues at coordinate 78,928,939 of NC_133361.1, read as the reverse complement.
TAAAATATCATCTCTTCCTTTAGGCACATACTGCACATGTTTCAAAAACTCTCCCCAGGCACTTAAGAGTTCTTTGTAAAAGTTAGGCAGATCTTTGCACATCCAATTTTTTGTCTTCATCCATAAAATGTTCTCTCCCAAATTAAAATTCCCACATTTGCTTAAAAAGTACATCATAGTTTTTTTCCAGACCGTGTCAATATTTTCATTTAAAAAAATTTTCACCATTTTGACTCTTAAACTGTCATGACTCTGGGCTGTGGGTTTTTCCTCCTCCACCGGAGGTCGCTGTTCTATTCCCCTCCACACTCCATGCCTCATCTCACACACCTGTCACTCTGATTACACAGCTGTTCCCCATCACACACAGACTATATTAGTCTTCACTCACCCACCACTCGTTGAGTTTGCATTGTTTGGATTGTTTTGAGTTCGGTCTGTGTTTGAATCTGTCTTGCTTTTGTCTTAAGTTCCAGTAGTGTTGTGCCGTGTTGGCCCTTTGGTTTTGTTTGTTTTATTATTATTTATAATAAATTCACCCTTCCCTGCATCTGGACCCACATCTCCTTCTACACACGTGACAGAATGCAAACTCCTACAGTGGGTCCAGCGGGGGAGATTTCTTTCGAGGCAGCATCGGTCGCTCGCTTCAACACCATCTACGCCTGTTTGGCGGCGATGGACGCCATTAGCGCTGAGGCGGCGCGGATACGCCCCTACTTTATGGTGAGGGCAGAGGCGTTTTTTCAAGAGAGGGCGACCGCTCTCTCTGTTCCGGACGCGGCGGTGACCGCGCTATCTGTTCCGGACGTGGCGGTGACCGCTCTCTCTGTTCGGGATGCGGCGGTTGCCGCGCTCGCTGTTCCGGACGCGGCGGTGACCGCTCTCTCTGTTCCGGACGCGGCGGTGACCGCTCTCTCTGTTCTGGACGCGGCGGTGACCGCTCTCTCTGTTCCGGACGCGGCGGTGACCGCTCTCTCTGTTCCGGACGCGGCGGTGACCGCTCTCTCTGTTCTGGACGCGGCGGTGGCCGCTTTCTCTGTTCCGGACGCGGCGGTGGCCGCGCTCGCTGTTCCGGACGCGACGATGACCGCGCTCTCTGTTCCGGACCCGCTGGCCGCGCTCGCTGTTCCGGACGCGGCGGAGACCGCTCTCTCTGTTCCGGACGCGGCGGTGACCGCGCTCTCTGTTCCGGACGCGGCGGTGACCGCTCTCTCTGTTCCGGACGCGGCTGTGACCGTGCTCTCTGTTCCGGACGCGGCGGTGACCGCTGTCTCCGTTCCTGACGTGGCGGTGTACGCTGTCTCTGTGCCTGGTGCTGCGACGTCCGCTATCTCCGTGCCTGACGCGGCGACGTCCGTTATCTCCGTGCCTGACGCGGCGACCTCCCCTGAGGCTCCGCTGGCAACAAGGCCTGCTCGCGTGACTCCGCTGCACGGGCCTGGCCCGCCGTCCCTCCCCCTGGTTTGCCTTCCCCCTTTCCTCCACCCTCCAGACTCGTGGAACGTCTGGGAGCCGTTCCGTGGGGAGGGGGTACTGTCATGACTCTGGGCTGTGGGTTTTTCCTCCTCCACCGGAGGTCGCTGTTCTATTCCCTCCATACTCCATGCCTCATCTCACACACCTGTCACTCTGATTACACAGCTGTTCCCCATCACACACAGACTATATTAGTCTTCACTCACCCACCACTCGTTGAGTTTGCATTGTTTGGATTGTTTTGAGTTCGGTCTGTGTTTGAATCTGTCTTGCTTTTGTCTTAAGTTCCAGTAGTGTTGTGCCGTGTTGGCCCTTTGGTTTTGTTTGTTTTATTATTATTTATAATAAATTCACTCTTCCCTGCATCTGGACCCAGATCTCCTTCTACACACGTGACATAAACTTTTCTTCCTCAGTGCTACGTCTAAAAGCCCCAAACCTCCCTTCTCAGCCACCCCTATAAGGGTATCATATGATATTCTCGGTGGCTTCTTTTCCCATAAAAAATTCAACCTTCTTTCATTGGCTCCTAAAAACTCTTCCCACATAATGTCATTTGTTTCCCTGTCATCGTGCCCCATTAAAACTCCTAAAATGTTCACTTCTCTAACTTCTTGAAAAGTAAAAACATCTTTTAAAATAGTAGCTTCACCAAATCTCATGTACACAGTTTTATCCTGATTCACTTTCCCTCCTGATCTACTGCAGTATTCCTGAACCACTTCCATTGCCACTTTGACGCTCTTTAGATCTCTTATTATTAAAGTTGTGTCATCTGCATACTGAAAAATACTATTCTCCTGCCCTCTGCCATCAATTTCTATTCCTCTTACATCCTTATTTTTCATTATAGCAAGACCCAAGGGCTCTGCCACCAGAGAGTATAATAGGGCTGAAAGGGGGCACCCTTGTCTGACAGACCTTGTAAGTTTAAAACTCTGAGTTAAAAAGCCGTTACACTTGATTCTAGTCACCACACCTTTATATAAAATTCTTATCCACTGTATAAAATTCTCTCCAAAACCAAATATCTTTAAAATCTCAAATAAAAACTGATGCTCCACCCTGTCGAAAGCTTTTTCAAAATCAAGACTTATCACATACCCTTTCATATTTTTCTCTTGTATGTAACTTATTATATCTTTAATACTGAATGAATCTTGTGGCTCTTTGGCTTAATGCTCATCTAAATATAATAGGGAAAAAATAGTTAGTAATGTGCATTTTGCAGGTATTGGACAACTACACAAATGTTTTTAATTTTTTTATAATGATACAACAATATATATTCAAGCTGACTAAATAATGGCACCCATTACAACAATTAAACATTATTTTATTGCTAATAAAGCAAAACAAGGTTACACATTTAATTAAAGATGTTACACTACAATTATACATATAAGTATTTGAATATGAAATTACTACATGCAGTTACGATAGGGATAAGATTATTGTTTTGTTTGGTTTACAGTTAGTTGCATCCAATTATTATTACTATAGTAACTACATATAGCATGTATTAATGGCAATGTAAAATAAAGTACATTGTTAGTTAAAAGCTGTGGTTATACATATGATAATCAATCTGAGAAAAAAAAAAGAACAAAGAACATTTATTTTTATTCATTAATTTTTGTAAGGGATATCTATATAACATTGCATTTTCATTTAAATTATTATTTGTAGCACTTGCATCTGTTTATATAAATAGTAATCCATCTGCAAACACAAAACTTGATTACTACATTCACACAGCAAAATCACATTAAATGTTAATTAGAAATGACAATGTCTACAACTAAACATATTTTTTAAATCCAAATCAAACTTTAAATAGAATAGATGTGTTTACTATGCAAAATTACAGGCAAATTGTGTTTTATATGTGAGATTATAGACAAATCATGGAAACAAAACATGATTACTACACTTTAACTATAGTAAAAGCATGGTAAATGACTTGTTTTTTTTTTCATTCATATTTTTATTTATGGTAAGACTGTTTACACTTAAAGAACAAGTAAACTGAGTTTAATAAGTAGGATTACAGGCACAATTGTGTTTAATATGTGAGATTATAGGCAAGTAATGAAAAGAAAACATGATTACTACACTTTCACTATAGTAAAGCCATGGTAAATGACGACAAACACAAGCACGTTTTTTGTTGTTGCTGTTCATTCAGATTTTCATTTATAGTAAGACTGTGTTCATACAGTTGTAATCGATCAGCCAAAAACACAACATGGTTACTACGCTTTTACTATAGTAAAAACAAGGTAAATTGTCATAAGGGATGACTGCATTTACAGCTGAAACGCGTTTTTCCCCCATTTAAATCGAACTTAAGAACGAGTAAATGGACTTTAGAAAGTTAGATTACATTTAAACAGTGTTTCATTATGGGCAATTCGTGACTCAAAAGTTTGTGAACACCAAACACGGATGAACGACGGACGGAAACGTAACGAGTTACCAATTAAGAACATTGTAAACAGAGAGGAAGAAAGTAGAAAACATGTATTATTTACTTTGAAAAGTTATCCTATATTCCGTTCGTCTGATTTTTGAACCTGACTTAGAATGAAACTAAGCGCGGTGAGTGGCTCTCAACAATGGAGCTCGAGCGGTGCGATTGGCTCTCGTACATTCTCACAATGGACCGCGAGCGACGCGATTGGCTCTCGTCCATTCTCACAATGGATGGCGAGCAACGCGACTGGCTCTCGTCCATTCTCACAATGGACGTCGAGATCGGCGATTGGACGAGGAGACGGCCGTGGAAAAAGATGATCCTGGTCCAGGTAGCCTAATGGATAAGGCACTGGCCTCCTAAGCCAGGGATTGTGGGTTCGAGTCAGAATCAGAATCAGAATGAGCTTTATTGCCAGGTATGTTTGCACATACTAGGAATTTGTTTTTGTGACAGAGCTCCACAGTGCTACAGAATGACAGTGACAAGACGATATATATTATAAAAAGAACAATATAGAGGTATACAAGACAGACAATCTGCAAAAATAGCAAAGACATTTGAATGGAAGTAAGTATGTGCTTTAAATAAACAACGGAAAAATGAATAAAGAATGTATAGTGTTGTATGTTCCACGATCAAGTGTTCATGAGATGGATTGCCTGAGGAAAGAAACTGTTTCGGTGTCTGGTCGTTCTAGTGCTCAGTGCTCTGTAGTGCCGACCGGATGGTAACAGTTCAAAAAGTGAGTGTGCTGGATGTGAGGGGTCCAGAGTAATTTTGGCAGCCCTTTTTCGTACTCTGGATAAGTATAGATCTTGAAGGGTAGGGAGGGTTGTACCAATGATTCGCTCAGCAGTCCCGACTATCCGACGTAGTCTCCTGAGATCAGAATTTGTAGCTGAGCTGAACCAGATGGTAATTGAAGTGCAGAGGACGGATTCAATGATGGCAGAGTAAAACTGTTTCAGCAGTTCCTGTGGCAGGTTGAGTTTCCTCAGCTGGCGGAGGAAGTACAGCCTCTGCTGGGCCTTTTTCACAATGGAGTCTATGTGAATGTCCCACTTCAGGTCCTGAGAGATGGTATTTCCAAGGAACCTGAATGACTTCACTGTGTTTACGGTGCTGTTCATGATGGTGAGTGGGGGGAGAGCAGGGGGGTTTTTCCTGAAGTCTATGATCAACTCCACAGTTTTGAGCGTGTTGAGCTCCAGGTTGTTATGACTGCACCAGACAGCCAGCTCTTTTACCTCCTGTCTGTAAGCAGACTCGTCACCGTCCTGAATGAGGCCGATAAGTGTGGTGTCGTCTGCAAACTTCAGGAGCTTGACAGAGGGGTCTTTGGAGGTACAGTCATTTGTATACAGGGAGAAGAGCAGTGGGGAGAGGACACAACCCTGAGGGGCGCCAGTGCTGATAGTACGGGTGCTGGATGAGAATTTTCCCAGCCTCACTAGCTGCTGCCTGTCTGTCAGGAAGCTGTTGATCCACTGACAGACTGATGTGGGCACAGAGAGCTGAGTTAGTTTGGGCAGGAGGAGGTTTGGGATGATAGTGTTGAAGGCTGAACTGTCCACAAACAGGATCCTCGCGTAAGTCCCTGATTTGTCCAGATGCTGCAGTATGAAATGTAGACTCATGTTCACTGCATCATCTACAGACCTGTTTGCACGATAAGCAAACTGCAGGGGGTCCAGTGAGGGTCTGGTGATGTCCTTCAGATAAGCCAGAACCAGTTTCTCAAATGACTTCATGACGACAGATGTTAGCGCCACAGGTCTGTAGTAGTTAAGTCCTGTTATTTTGGGTTTCTTTGGAATGGGGATGATTTCCGAGCGTTTCAGAGAAGCGGGGACTTCACACAACTCCAAAGACCTATTGAAGATCTGTGAGAAAATGGGTGCCAGCTGATCTGCACAGGTTTTCAGACAGGCTGGTGTGACACCGTCAGGGCCTGGTGCCTTTCTTCTTTTGTTCGTTTTGAAGACCTTGCGTACCTCATCTTCACTGATTTGAATGGGAGTTGCAGGAGTGGGGGAGAGGGGTGATGTTGGAGGTGTAAATGGTGTCTTTTCAAACCGACAATAGAACTCGTTCAGATCGTCTGCCAGTTGCTGATTCTGCAAAGTGCTGGGGGATGATGTCTTGTAATTGGTGATGTGTTTTAGACCTTTCCACACTGATGAAGAGTCACTGGAATGAAATTGGTTCCTTATCTTTTCGGAATAATTTCTCTTTGCCCCTTTGATCTCCTTTTCCAGTGTGTATTTGGCCTCTTTATACAAGACATTGTCCCCTTTCCTGTAAGCATCATCTTTGACATGACGAAGCTGTCTGAGTTTTGCAGTGAACCATGGTTTGTCGTTGTTGTAGGTTAAGCGAGTCCTGGTAGGAATGCATAAATCCTCACAGAAACTGATATGTGAAGTAACAGTCTCTGTAAGCTCGTCCAGATCAGTAGCAGCAGCTTCAAAAACACTCCAATCAGTACATTTGAAACAGGCTTGTAAAGCCCGCTCTGTTTCGTTGGTCCATCTCTTTACAGACTTTGCTACAGGTTTAGCAGATTTAAGTTGTTGCCTGTAGGTTGGTATAAGATGAACCAGGCAGTGATCAGAAAGTCCCAAAGCTGCCCGTGAGACAGAGTGATATGCATTCCTTATTTGGTGTAACAGTGGTCCAATATATTTCTATCTCTGGTCGGACATGTGATGTGCTGTCTGTATTTTGGAAGTTCACAGGAGAGATTTGCTCTATTAAAATCCCCAAGAATGATTAAAACAGAGTCCGGGTGTTGTTGTTCTGTCTCTGTGATGTGATCAGCAAGTTTCTGTAACGCCAGGCTCACGTGCGCTTGCGGTGGAATGTACACACTCACGAGAATGAACAAGCAAAACAGAGTCCCATCTGGGGTGACTTTCAGCAGAGTGGCGCAGCGAAAGCGTGCTGGGCCCAGAAGTCGATTGGATGGAAACCATCCTCTGCTAAGATTGTTTCACTTGTATATGTGCTCAGGTGCTGCAAGACAAGTTACAAATGTGTGCCAGAATCAAGTGATGTTGAAAAGACCAGTGTACAGGCTCTACATCAAGGTGAGCAGAGTGGCGCAGCGGAAGCGTGCTGGTCCCGTAACCCAGAGGTCGATGGATCGAAACCATCCTCTGCTAAGCTTGTTTCACTTTTATATGTGCCCAAGTGCTGCAAGAAAAGTTAGAAATATGTACAAGAATCATGTTATGTTGAAAAGACCAGTGCACAGGCTCTATATCAAGACAAGCACAGTGGCGCCGCGGAAGCGTGCTGTTCCCATAACCCACAGGTCGATGGATCGAAACCATCCTCTGCTAAGCTTGTTTCACTTTGATTTGTGCCCAAGTGCTTCAAGACAAGTTAGAAATTTGTGCAAGAATCATATTATGTTGAAAAGACCAGTGCACGAGCTCTACATCAAGTCAAGCAGAGTGGCGCAGCGGAAGCGTGCTGGGCCCATAACCCAGAGGTCAAAGGATTGAAACCTTCCTCTGCTAAGACTTCTGAGCTTGTATATATGACAGAGCCCCCAAAAAAGAGAAATGTTCAGAGCCTGTTTGTGATAACCTAAAGTCACTTGCTCCTCTCACAAAAGTTGTTCATCCAGAAGCTGAATGAGATGAAGAACTAAAAGAAAAAGTAAACAGCCGTGTGACAGCCCCAGTGGCCTAATGGATAAGGCACTGGCCTCCTAAGCCAGGGATTGTGGGTTCGAGTCCCATCTGGGGTGACTTTCAGCAGAGTGGCGCAACAAAGGTGTGCTGGGCCCATAGCCCAGAAGTCGATGGATCGAAACCATCCTCTGCTAATCTTGTTTCACTTTTATATGTGCTCAGGTGCTGCAAGACAAGTTAGAAACGTGTGCCAGAATCAAGTGATGTTGGAAAGACCAGTGTACGGGCTCTACATCAAGGTGAGCAGAGTGGCGCAGCGGAAGCGTGCTGGGCCCATAACCCAGAGGTCGATGGATTGAAACCATCCTCTGCTAATCTTGTTTCACTTTTTTGTGTGCCCAAGTGCTGCAAGACAAGTTAGAAATATGTGCAAGAATCATGTTATGTTGAAAAGACCAGCGCACAGGCTCTATAACAAGACAAGCAGAGTGGCGCAGCGGAAGCGTGCTGGCCAATAACCCAGAGGTCGAAGGATCGAAACCATACTCTGCTGAGCTTTTTTCGCTTTCATATGTGCCCAGGTGCTTCAAGACAAGTTAGAAATTTGTGCAAGAATCATGTTATGTTGAAAATACCAGTGCACAAGCTCTACATCAAGTCAAGCAGAGTGGCGCAGCAGAAGCGTGCTGGGCCCATAACCCAGAGGTCGATGGATCGAAACCATCCTCTGCTAAGCTTGTTTCACTTTTGTACGTGCCGAAGTGCTGCAAGAAAAGTTAGAAATATGTACAAGAATCATGTTATGTTGAAAAGACCAGTGCACAGGCTCTATATCAAGACAAGCACAGTGGCGCTGCGGAAGCGTGCTGTTCCCATAACCCAGAGGTCGATGGATCCAAACCATCCTCTGCTAAGCTTGTTTCACTTTGATTTGTGCCCAAGTGCTTCAAGACAAGTTAGAAATTTGTGCAAGAATCATGTTATGTTGAAAAGACCAGTGCACGAGCTCCACTTCAAGTCAAGCAGAGTGGCGCAGCGGAAGCGTGCTGGACCCATTACCCAGAGGTCGATGGATTGAAACCATCCTCTGCTAAGACTTCTGCCCTTGTATATATGACAGAGCCCCCAAAAAAGCGAAATGTGCAGAGCCTGTTCGTGATAACCTAAAGTCACTTGGTCCTCTCACAAAAGTTGTTCATCCAGAAGCTGAATGAGATGAAGAACTAAAAGAAAAAGTAAACAGCTGGGTGACAGCCCCAGTGGCCTAATGGATAAGGCACTGGCCTCCTAAGCCAGGGATTGTGGGTTCGAGTCCCATCTGGGGTGACTTTCAGCATAGTGGTGCAACGAAGGCGTGCTGGGCCCATAACCCAGAGGTCGATGGATCGAAACCATCCTCTGCTAATCTTGTTTCACTTTTATATGTGCCCAAGTGCTGCAAGACAAGTTAGAAATATGTGCAAGAATCATGTTATGTTGAAAAGACCAGCGCACAGGCTCTATATCAAGACAAGCAGAGTGGCGCAGCGGAAGCGTGCTGGGCCAATAACCCAGAGGTCGAAGGATCAAAACCATACTCTGCTAAGCTTTTTTCGCTTTCATATGTGCTCAGGTGCTGCTCAAAGAAACGACGATGCAACTGGTAAACTTGTTGTAATTTGCAAAAATATTCATTCATAATAGACTAGTTAGAAATGTGTGCCAGGCTCAAGTGGTTTTGAAAAGACCGGCGTGTGGTTCTCTCTTCAAGGAAAGCAGAGTGGCCCAGCGGAAGCTTGCTGGGCCCATAACCCAGAGGTCGATGGATCGAAACCATCCTCTGCTAAACTTGTGTCACTTTTATATGTGCCCAGGTGCTGCAAGAAAAGTTGGAAATGTGTGCAAGATTCAAGTTATGTTGAAAAGACCAGTGCAAAGGCTTTACATCGAGACAAGCAGAGTGGCGCAGCGGAAGCGTGCTGGGCCCATAACACAGAGGTCGATGGATCGAAACCATCCTCTGCTAAGCTTGTTTCACTTTTATTTGTGCCCAGGTGCTTCAAGACAAGTTAGAAATTTGTGCAAGAATCATGTTATGTTGAAAAGACCAGTGCACAAGCTCTACATCAAGTCTAGCAGAGTGGCACAGCGGAAGCGTGCTAGTCCCATAACCCAGAGGTCGATGGATCAAAACCATCCTCTGCTAAGCTTGTGTCACTTTTATATGTGCCCAAGTGCTTCAAGACAAGTTAGAAATTTCTGCAAGAATCATGCTATGTTGAAAAGACCAGTGCACGAGCTCTACATCAAGTCAAGCAGAGTGGCGCAGCGGAAGCGTGCTGGGCCCATAACCCAGAGGTCGATGGATCAAAACCATCCTCTGCTAAGCTTGTTTCACTTTTATTCATGCCCAAGTGCTTCAAGAGAAGTTGGAAATTTGTGCAAGAATCATGTTATGTTGAAAAGACCAGTGCACGAGCTCTACATCAAGTCAAGCAGAGTGGCGCAGCGGAAGCGTGCTGGGCCCATAACCCAGAGGTCGATGGATCAAAACCTTCCTCTGCTAAGCTTGTGTCACTTTTATATGTGCCCAGGTGCTGCAAGACAAGTTAGAAATGTGTGCAAGAATCAAGTTATGTTGAAAAGACCAGTGCATGGGCTCTTCATCAAGGCGAGCAGAGCGGCACAGCGGAAGCGTGCTGGGCCCATAACCCAGAGGTCGATGGATTGAAACCATCCTCTGCTAAGCTTGTTTCACTTTTATTTGTGCCCAAGTGCTTCAAGACAAGTTAGAAATGTGTGCAAGATTCATGTTATGTTGAAAAGACCAGTGCACGAGCTCTACAACAAGTCAAGCAGAGTCAAGCAGAGTGGCGCAGCGAAAGCGTGCTGGGCCCATAACCCAGAGGTCGATGGATCGAAACCATCCTCTGCTAAGCTTGTTTCACTTTTATTCGTGCCCAAGTGCTTCAAGACAAGTTAGAAATTTGTGCAACAATCATGTTATGTTGAAAGACCAGTGCACGAGCTCTACATCATGTCAAGCAGAGTGACGCAGCGGAAGCGTGCTGGGCCCATAACCCAGAGGTCGATGGATCGAAACCTTCCTCTGCTAAGCTTGTGTCACTTTTATATGTGCCCAGGTGCTGCAAGACAAGTTAGAAATGTGTGCAAGATTCGTTATGTTGAAAAGACCAGTGCACAGACTTTGCATCAAGACAAGCAGAGTGGCGCAGCGGAAGCGTGCTGGGCCCATAACCCAGAGGTTGATGGATTGAAACCATCCCCTGCTAAGCTTGTTTCACTTTTATTTGTGCCCAAGTGCTTCAAGACAAGTTATAAATGTGTGCAAGATTCATGTTATGTTGAAAAGACCAGTGCACAAGCTCCACATCAAGTTAAGCAGCGTGGCGCAGCGGAAGCGTGCTGGGCCCATAACCCAGAGGTCGATGGATCGAAACCATCCTCTGCTGAGGCTTCTGAGTTTGTATATATGACAGAGCCCCGAAAAAAGAGAAATGTTCAGACCCTGTTCGTGAAAACCTAAAGTCACTTGGTCCTCTCACAGTAGTTGTTCATCCAGAAGCTGAATGAGATGGAGAACTAAAAGAAATAGTAAGTAACTACATGTCAGCCACAGTGGCCTAATGGATAAGGCACTGGCCTCCTAAGCCAGGGATTGTGGGTTCGAGTCCCATCTGGGGTAACTTTCAGCAGAGTGGCGCAGCGAAGGCGTGCTGGGCCCATAAGCCAGAAGTCGATGGATTGAAACCATCCTCTGCTAAGCTTGTTTCACTTTTATATGTGCCCAGGGGTCCGTTCTTCGTACCTCGCTTACTACATCCAAGATCAAATGACACATCCAAGATCAAATCATCGCGCTAACTATGAGCTCGCTATTCCGGTTCTCCGAACGCACCTGTTGTTGATGATTAGTATAGCTGGATGAAGTTATTTGAAATCACTGGGTGGCTTAAAAGGGGCTACGTATCGATAGTAGAAACATTGATCAGCAACTCTTTGATTGGTCGGCGAACATGATGAAGGAGCGAGCTCAGTATTTTTCTGCAGCAGAGCAAGAACTCTTGATTGAGGGTTTTCAGGAGTTTCAGAGTTTAATTAAAACGCAAGGGAAAACTGCAAAGGCTGGAAAAGCAAGGAGAGAGGGCTGGCAAAAAGTAGTGAACAAATTAAATGCGTTAATGCTGCCCATGTTACATGTTATTTCCTTGATATGTTATTTTATTTATATTTTTATTTTTTTATACACTACCGTTTAAATGTTTGGGGTCAGAAAGACTTGTAATAGTCTTTAAAGAAGTCTCTTCGACTCATCAAGACTGCATTTATTTGATTAAAAATACAGAAAAAACAGTAATATTGCGAATTGTTTTTACAATATAAAATAATGTTTTTTTTTTTTTTTTTTTACATACTTTAAAATAGAATGTATTCCTGTGATGAAAAGTTGAATTTTTATCAGCTGTTACTCCAGTCTTCATTGTCACATGATCCTTCAGAAATCATTCTAATATACTGATTTATTATTAGAATGATCAATGTTGGATAATCTCAACAGTTGTGCTGCAAATATTTTTGGAACCTATGATTATTTTTTTTTCAGGATTCTTTCATGAATAACAAGTTTAAAAAGTACTCTGTTTATTCAAAATATATATTTTTATAACAATGTAAATTATTTATTATTAACTTTCAATATTTTTTTATTATTAACTTAATACATCCTTGGTTAATAAAAGTATTAATTTCTTAAAAAAAAAAGTACTGACCCCAAACTTTTGAACGGTAGTATATATATGTATATATATATTTAAGCTTAGGAACCTGTTACTATGACAGCAAGTCCCGGATGAGCTTTGAAGAACCGAACGATCCAAGATCACGCAAAATCGTCAACAATCAAATCCAGCTAACTTAGTTAGCGAGGTACGAAGAACGGACCCCTGGTGCTGCAAGACAAGTTAGAAATGTGTGCAAGAATCGCTTATATAGCAGACGGAAGGGGTGGGTGGGGTGTTAGTGTTGTTTTCTTTTCTTTTCTGTATGTTGAAATAGACACTTTTATATGTATATTCAGGTTGTATATGCTTGTATAGTAAGACCAAGAACACTGTATTGCATGATAATATATACCTGTGTATACTTAATATTTGCAGATGTAGATAATTTTTGTTTAACCTTGTATGTAAAAAATATGGAGGACCTTTTGATCTTTAACAATTGTGTATTACTGATATTTGTCCAATAAAAAAAAGAAAAGAAAAAAAAAGAAATGTGTGCAAGAATCAAGTTATGTTGAAAAGACCAGTGCACGGGCTCTACATCAAGGCAAGCAGAGTGGCGCAGTGGAAGCGTGCTGGGCCCATAACCCAGAGGTCGATGGATTGAAACCATCCTCTGCTAAGCTTTTTTCGCTTTTATATGTGCCCAGGTGCTGCTTAAAGAAACAACAATGCAACTGGTAAACTTGTTGTAATTTGCAAAAAAATTCATACATAATAGACTAGTTAGAAATGTGTGGCAGGCTCAAGTGGTTTTGAAAAGACCGGCGTATGGTACTCTCGTCAAGGAAAGCAGAGTGGCGCAGCGGAAGCTTGCTGGGAGCTATCGAAGGCAGGGTGACACAAAAGGTGGCTTAAGCAGGAAACACCGAATAGGTTTGTGATGTCTTGGGGTATAACGGAAGCATGGCTGAATGCAGATCAGACGGTTGCATGTTCCAATCACATCAGTTGATCTCTTCTTGACATCCATAGTATAACGTCTACAGCCCTTTACCGTGACTGATTTGCAAATTGAATCAAAGCAATTAAGCAAGGAACGCCGACTTGTTTTCTTGTTTTCTTTCGAGAAAACAGAGTGCCTCTGACCCCTGATCGGAAGGTTGCGTGTTCCAATTATGTTCAGGTCAAGCGATCTGTTCTTGACTTTGTGAGTGTAAAGACTAGCTGATTTGCATAGTTTATCAAAGTGCTTAAGCATGAAACACTAAATAATTTTTCCGCTATCTTGTAGTGCAACGGTAGAGTGCTTGGCTCCAAATCACCTTGAGGTCAGACGATCTGTTTTTGATCTCCTGAGTATAAAGTCCAACATCAAGATTGTTCCTTGAGCAATGTATATTTACTGATTTGCATTCTGTGTCAAGGAGGTTAAGCAAAATACATCATCTCTGGGTTCAGGACCTCGTGGCGCAACGGTAGCGCGTCTGGCCCCAAATCACCTTGAGGTCAGACGATCTGTTTTTATCTCCTGAGTATGAAGTCCAACATCAAGAATGTTCCTTGAGCACCGTATATTTACTGATTTGCATTCTGTGTCAATGCGGTTAAGCAAAATACATCACCTCAGGGTTCAGGACCTCGTGGCGCAACGGTAGTGCGTCTGACTCCAGATCAGAAGGTTGCGTGTTCAAATCACGTCGGGGTCATGTGATTTCTTGTTGACTTCTAATGTGAAAAGAGGTCCTGTCATTGTGTGCTGCAGTGGTTTCCAATCCCACCGTTCTGTATGTCTCCCTTATTAAACACACCTGATTCAGATCATTAGCTCGTTAGGAGAAGTGCTCCATGAACTCATCCGGTTGTGTCAGAAAAAGGAGACAGACAAAATATGCAGGGCCGTGTTTTCCAGAGTCATCGTAACCCTAAGTTGATTGTAACTCTAATGGTTTCAATCGTCTACGTTGTATTAAGGATTGCAATGCTTTTGGGAAACACAGCCCAGAGCAGGGGGTCACCAGGATCAGGATTGAAAACCACCGGTGTACTGTGATAGATTTGTATCTTGACCTGTTATTTTTATTAAGCCTGAGATCTCATGTAATAAGCATTCCTGTCATTGTGTACTGTGACAGATCTGCCTCTTGATGTGTTACTTTTTCATATCTTGCCCTGCAATCTCTGAAGAAATCGTGGAAACATCTACGTGCCGAATTTAAAAGCCAGCTCCTTCGAGCCAATCGAACCAGCGACCTAAGGATAGCCAATTTATCATATATAGTCCTCCACTCTACCAGCTGAGCTATCGAAGGCAGGGTGACAAAAGGTGGCTTAAGCAGGAAACACCAGATAGGTTTGTGGTGTCTTGGGGTACAACGGTAGCATGGCTGAATCCAGATCAGGCGGTTGCATGTTCCAATCACATCAGTTGATCTCTTCTTGACATCCATAGTATAAAGTCTACAGCCCTTTACCGTGACTGATTTGCAAATTGAATCAAAGCAATTAAGCAAGGAACGCCGACTTGTTCTCTCGACCTCATGGCCGCGATGGTAGTGCACCTGACCCCGCATCGGGGGGTTGCGTGTTCCAAATATGTTGAGGTCAAGCGATCTGTTCTTGACTTTGTGAGTGTAAAGACTAGCTGATTTGCATAGTTTATCAAAGTGCTTAAGCATGAAACACTAAATAATTTTTACGCTATCTTGTAGTGCAACGATAGAGTGTCTGGCTCCAAATCACCTTGAGGTCAGACGATTCTTACCATAGTCTGTAACTACTAATATATATGTTTTACCTGTTAATTCTAATAATAATAATTATTATTATGGAGTTCAAGCTCGATTCAGAAGTCCACTCCTTCATCTTAAAAACATATTAATTGCTAAAATTCGATTACATTGCAATTAGCACAAATTGGGCTACAATAATATTTAAGCAACATGAGATGTACATTTGTGTTTTTGAGAAAATAACGTTTATGCGTGGTAAGTGAAAAACTAAAGTTTTGAAGTCACTGAAATAAGGCCATGAAACACATACAGAACATTTGTTCACACTACTTTTAAGAATTAGATGTCGTAGGCTAGATTTTTGTCAACCAAATGATGTGAAATTATCTTGTTCACTCGTTCATAGAAAACTATATATTGATATACATTTTCTAAAACATGTTTTGTGTTTGAAAGGGAATATTTGAAGGAATGGCAATGAGCCATGAATATTTAGCAATTCACACCTGAGAGACAAAGAGCCCTGCCCTAATGGCCCATTATTACTACTGTTAGTATTAGGAAAGGAACAATGTGAGAAGATTCAAAGAATGGAGTATTATATTATTTGTATTTATTTACAACAAAGTATAATCAAAACATGCATAATGAAGGTCAAAGAAACATTATTGAGCACCCTGATCTAACCACAGATATGTGGAAAACTTCTGAAAACTTTTTCTGAGTTCTGTTCAACAAATGAAACAAATAAATGATATTTAAGTGATTGAAAAACTCATCAGTAGTCACTTGTTTTTACACTAGAATACCAGTGTAGTTGAACATCTGAAGTTGGTAAAGCGCTCTCAGAGAAAACAGTTTGAAGAGACTCAAGTAAACATCAGCAGGATTCATCTGTTGAGCAGGTTTCAGATCACTAAAAAAAACAAAAAAAAAAACATCACCCCTCTGCCTTATGCTGCGTTCACACCGCCCCAAATGTCAAGCGTCAGTTGAGGCAAGATTACATGTAAAGTAAATGGTTGAGTTCGTCAGAGGCTCTGCGTTGCGTTGTGTCCGTTGGATCCATCAACTTTTCAATCGTTACCTGCGTTTCAAGCGTCAACGCAGCAAACGCAAGCAACGCAGAAGTTCAGCTAGCTGAACTTTTGACGGACTTGACGCACTTGACGCAGTGCGTCAAACAATCAGAGCGTTGCACTGTAGCGACGTCACCACAGGTATCTTGAATGAAGCGGGAGCGGAGAAAAAAATCATTTTCAATTTAATTATATTACATATATATAGTGCTCATTGTAGCCGTCTGCAATCGCAGGTAATTGTATGATCCGCCCTCGTGGTTGTATAAAGACAGGAATGTAAAGGAACTTGCTTGGATGAAGATCGCTGAAGAGATCGGGGATGTCGGCGTTATCAAATCTTTTCTCAACGTAATTATTTCCCATTTCGTTAGCTAGGGAAACATGGTCAACAGAGGATCCCAAAATGTCCAGTCCCAATAGTTTGCTATGGTTTATTTAGGGGAAGTGTGCAAAAAACTAGATGCGTTGGGTGCGTTGCCTGACGTGTGCGGTGTGAACGCACCAAAAAGCAAGCGTTGCCAGCTTCAACGTACATGCGTCAAACTAGATGCGTTGGGAGCGTTGCCTGACGCAGACAAAGTGTGCAGTCTGAATGCACCATTAGTCCCCACAGCCTGTCCTCAGCCTCTGTCATAATTTTATTGGTGCTGTCTTCTGTTACGGTTGCTGGTAGGGATGTAACGGTATTGTAAATACCGTCATACGGCAATAACACATTTTTTCGATACTACCGTGGTCGCATGACTCGATAAAACGATAGGTCTTCTGAGAAAAGTTTGCTCAGGCGAATGGAGCGAACGGTAGGTAGCGGGAACTACATTTCCCATCAGCCCACGCGTGGCCATCATCTTTTGCGGTCTGTTGTCGCTACAGACTGTAGCAGCAAGGAAAAGAGATGGAAACGGTCGAACGTGCTCCGTCTGCAGTGCGTATGCGTTACGTATTCTTTTCAGCACCCATGTTAACGGATTAGAGCGTTCACACTGCACGCGGTTGCTGTCCGGCAGTACGTCCTAGTGCAGCCATCGTTTCGGCACCGAGTCTATTTTTTGCTGCGCTGTATGCGCTGAATTAATGTTACAGTGCATTGTTCGCTGTAAAAATTAACATGGATTGACACGGAAATGTACCATAAATGCATATAAATGAAGTCTACTGTGTTTCACAGTCAACACGTGGCTTTTTGGCTATGTTTAAAATAAGGAAAGGTGCAGTTTTAAAGGAACCGTATGTATGAAATTTATGTCAGTTAATCATAAAATGGCCCTGAAATGTTACTAGACATTAAGAAATCATGTTCATTTCAAATACTTATATCACTGACAACAGTGGTCTGGCCAGGATATTGTCATTTAAAAGTGAGAGTTGCAGCCCACAACTGATGTTATTGTTGTCATTTTGTGTTTTGGTCTGAGGCTCCACCCTCCAGCTATCCACCAATCACGAAGTCAGTAGAGTTTCGTGAGACGGGTTGCCAGCTCTGTTACAGCTGCGGTTATTCTAACGTGTCGGATTAAACTTGTATAACGTTACGAAACGAAAAAGACCTCGCTTTGAAACCGGAATACGTTGTGACAAAGTCCGAAATAAAACAAGGATTGGTATAGGATATGCATTTGAAAGATGGAGACGGCTGAAAACGGAGAAGAATTTGAAGACAGACGCTTTCGTTGGTAATTTTTTCCTGAACAGGTAAGATTCATCTATGTTTGGCTAACTTTGCTTCAGTACTCAGTGGATTTTCCGCGGTCGCCCGTGATAATGCGTTCATAAAAAGCTTTATATCGCACTAGCAGGGTTGGAAAACAACCTATGTTCCGACTGAAATGTGGTATTACAGTACATCTTTGCGAAATATTTGGCTAATCGCCATCTGTAAATTTTTGCGATACATAATTACTTCGCAAAACATCTCTTGTGAAACATAAACATAATTAACAGAAGAAAAACAAATTACTGTGCGTCACTTGTCATTGGAAGCTCCTTATTGCAGCCTACTCCTGCAGCTTAGCTGGCAACCTCGAGTCAGGGTGAAGCGGGAGGGGATAGACCTTTCTACAGTATTTTGAATGTGATTGCAGTACCAGTTTTGGCCACAATCCTACATACGGTTCCTTTAAATAAACTAGGCAACATAATAGATGCACTTGTCCAGGTAGAAAAGTTCTTTAAAGGATTGTTTTTAATAAAGATTTAATGCGAAAGAAAGGCATGAGAGCCTACTGCACTGCAAAAAATGCTTTTCTTACTTAGAATTTTGTCTTGTTTCCAGCCAAAATATCTCAAAATTCTTAAATCAAGAAGGATTTTCTAGACAAGTAAAAATTATTGTCTTGTTTTTAGTAAAAACAAGTCAAAATTAAGTGAGTTTTTGTTTAAAACAAGCTAAATAATCTGCCAATGGGGTAAGAAAAAAAATCTTATTTCAAGCAGACAACTAGATTCAGACAACTCATTCAGCTAAACTGATTTGACTGTTTTTTACATGCTTTAATAATTTTTTGTTACTAAAATTGAAAAATTTAAGTTTCTGTTTCAAAGTTTACAGATAGATGGCTAATTTGTATGCCATTGATATGTTCAGTGTTCATGTAAACTGTTTAATAAACAATTCTGGTACTTTTTTCGAGTCTCTTAATTAGTTTTGTTTTTCCTGTAAATGATTCAATAAATACCGTACCGTGCCATTCATACCGAGGTATTACCGTACCGTGAAGTTTTGATACTGTTACATCCCTAGTTGCTGGGAATGAAGAGTCAGAGGGAATGACAAGGAGCCCAGAGTATCAATTAAACAGAGTATTTAATGAAATAGGAATGCAGGGTACATACTGCCTTGTACTGTCAAAAAATGACAGTACAAGGAGAAGAAACACTTGGAGACATGTAACAACCTCCTCCTATATAGGTACGTGATGTACTTAAAGGGGCCACCATACTACACGTGTATATTTGACGGTTTTGATATACAGTATGTAGATGTCACAAGTACAAGGAAAGAGTTTATATAAATGCTTTAATGTGAGGTTTGTTTCATATTTAGGTACAATAGTGCAATTTATTTTCCATATCTGTTTAGTTTAGTTAATTGATTATTCCCTGCTGCACCTGAGTTTGATTACAATTACATCCAAAGATGCTTCTCCTTCATACACTTTTGGTGAATGTAGCCTTAGCCAGAAAGAGTTGATGTCATCAGGCGGTATCCAACAATCATCGGGTGTTTCAACCCTGAACCGCAACACCCTCAACATTGGTGGGTCAGCAGTGGTGGCCAAATCACTGCCCATCAACTCCCCCTGGCTTCCAGCTAAGCTCCTCCCTCCTGCTCCATAACCAGCAAGAAGCTCTCTCTGCTGCCTCCCCATCCTGCGAACAGTCATCTTTCTCTCCCTCCCCATCACCCCAATGGCTGTAAGCATCCTCCATACTGACTGGGCGGGGAATCCTCTACAGCCGACCTCGACTGGGAAGAGCCATGCCTGCCAACCTTTCCCCCTGCAGTCATGCAAGAGGTCCTGGTATTTGGCGCTCTTTCTCTCAAACGCTTGTTCACAACCCTCTTCCCATGGGACTGTAAGTTCGATGAGGATAATCTTTTTTTTTTTTTTTGCCTCTTCAGACCACAGCACTGCATCTGGCCTCAGGGTTGTCTGGACGACCGGGGGGAATTGCAGTCTTTCCCTCAGGTCTACCTTCATTTCCCATG
Organism: Garra rufa; assembly: GCF_049309525.1. Lineage (NCBI taxonomy): Eukaryota > Metazoa > Chordata > Actinopteri > Cypriniformes > Cyprinidae > Garra > Garra rufa. The sequence continues at coordinate 78,909,096 of NC_133361.1, read as the reverse complement.
ATTGGGCCTTTTGCAGCAGATTGGTTCTTGTTGTTACTGTGGTTGGTGGCTTTTGACCCGCTCTTACAAACTTGATTGATGGTGTTGCTCTCCCATGTGGTTGGTGTTTCTTGCGTGTCTCTTGCTCCAGGGTGTTAGCGAGTGTCATGAGCACCTTGTCATGGCGCCACCTGTATCTGCCTTGGGCAAGTGCTGTTTTACACCCTGACAGGATGTGTGCCATGGTACCCCTCTCCCCACAAAGCTTGCACGATGGGTCCTCTCTTAAGCCCACTTGTGCAGGTTTGTCGGAGTTGGAAGTGTGTCATACACCGATCTTAACATAAATGAGATGCGGAATGGTTCCAATCTCCACAGATCTCCCCATGTGATCTTCCTCTTGGGTAGGTCCCACTTGGTCCATGCTCCCTGGGACGCTAGCTCCACAGCCCTTGCCCTTCGTCCTTCCTCCTCCAGGTTCCGTACCTCCTCCTGGATCATGGCCCTTCTATCCGTGGATCCAGCCTTCCCCCATTGCTGGATATGGGAAGTTCCAAGACCCTGTCTTCCCATGCATGGCGTTCCCATGATGTCACGTAGCTTCAACATACTTTCATCTCGTGCAACAGATGAGTCAGCTGCCCACTTGCGTCCTGATCTTGTAAGGATACCTGCCTGCCTGACTTGTTCATCCTGGGAGTTTCTGTATGTCATTATGACTCTGCACTTTGCTACCTTAAATTCCTCCACCACGGATGACAGAGGAAGTTGGAGCTGCCCTGATCTTATGTAAAGGCCTACTGAAGTGAAGCTTGGAGGGATTCCTAGCCACCTCCGAAGGTGCTTGTTGATCTTTATCTCCACTCCTTCGACGCTTGTCATGGGAACTTCATACACCGTTAACAACCACATGAGTCTTGGCAGAAATCCATGTTGGTACAGCCATGCTTTGAACTTCCCCGGGAGCCCTGATTTTTCGATCTTCTTCAACCATTCCTCTGCCTGCTTCTCTGTACTGCTGATGTTGTTCCTGTCGGTGAGTGAATCATCGAACCACTTCCCGAGGCACTTAATTGGATTTTCCTTTATCGATGGAATCACTTCCCCTTGCACATGCAGCGTGACTCTGTTTGTTAATTTACCTTTTCTCATGACCATGTACCTGGATTTCTTTGGCTTAAACTTCATTCTAGCCCACGTTGCCATGTGGTCCAGGGCAGTTAGTACCCACTTTGCCTCCACATGGGTTGTGGTCGTCACAGTAAGGTCGTCCATGTAACCTCTTATTGGGGGTTGTCGGATGCCCGATTGCATTTTTGGGCCTCGGGCTTCCTTCCCAGCGGCTGTTATTATGAGGTTCATTCCCATGATGAAGAGGATGGGGGAGATTGTACAGCCAGTTACGATCCCTTTTTCCAGGTTTTGCCATTGGGTGGTGAAGTGGCCTGTCTTGAATCGTAGCTGGATTCCGCCAAAGTAACTGATGATCAATCCCTTGATGTGCTGAGGGATGAGGTAATGGTCTAGTGCTGCATGGATGAGGGTATGAGGGATTGATCCGTATGCATTAGCCAAGTCCAGCCAAACAACGGTCAGGTTGCCATTGCTGGCCTTGGTCTCCCGGATCATCTGACTGAGAACTCCAGTGTGTTCCAGACATCCAGAGAAGCCTGGAATCCCACCTTTCTGGATAGCGGTGTCGATGTATCCATTCTCAGTCATGTATTTATTTATCATGTTTAATTATCCTGTGTATTTAGGTTCCTGCTTGGCCCTTCCTTTTTGTCCAGTTTTAAATGTCTTTGTGTTGTGTTGGATGTATGTTCCTGTCTGGATTACCCTTTGTGGATTTTATTAAAGAACTTTCAATTAATTCTCATCTCTGATACTATGAAGGTAAAAATGATATAAGGCTATAAATTGAACAAAAAGAAGTGGACCACGTGACGAAATAAATGCGAAAGCTGATATGTTCTTAAAGTACTGACTTTGACTGAGATTGTAGGAGCTGAAAGTGCAAAGAGTGAAGAGTTTTTTGTTTGTGTGTGTGTGTGTGTGTGTGTGTGTGTGTGTGACTCCTCCTTCCTGCGGGCACAGCCTCCATCCTCTGTCGCTCCGGCTCCGCCGCGGATCTCCGGGACTCCGCCTCCACCTCGGGCGCCAGAGCCTGTTCCACCTTGGCCCTCCGGATCCTCGGCGTCACCCCGGATCATCGGCTCTCCGTCTTCGCCTCGGGCTCCTTCTCCATCTGTTCCGCCTCTGTCGGTCGGCCCCATGGAGTCGGCACGCCTTCGTCCACCATGGTTCCTCCCTCCGTCGGCTCCACAGTGGGCCGTCATTATGGCTGTGGTCTGGGTCTGTTCCTCCTGCACTGGATCCCTCCTGTCTCCTCCCTGGCTCCTCCCTCCGTCGTCGCCCCCTTGGACTGTCTGTTCTGCCACCTGGACTTTTGTTTTGGTCCCCCTCCTGGTATCGCGTCCTCCGCCGAAGCCTCCTCCAGTGACTCTGTTTTGTTTTCTTGCCCCTCTTGTTCATTTTTGTTTGTTCTTTCTACAGCGCGAGGACGCGCCTTTTTGTCTTTTATCTCGTCTTGTATCGTTCCGTCCAGCACGTGCACCATTATAACACCAGCATTATAAGGACACCTTGGTTTATGAGGATACTTCGGTGTACTCATAATTCTGGGAGTAATTATGTTGTTTTTTGACTCCAAATAATGGCCCCTAATCATGTTTTAAATTTTTTTTAAAAGACCTTATATAACCACGATGTGCATTTAACAACAGTACAATCTGCGGGAAGTTATACAACAATTCGCGGGAAATGGATAAAATGACGATTTGAAGTGTATTATTTACAGTTTAATTTTGATGGATAAATATTAAAAATACAAACTTAATATTAACAGATAACATAGTTTTTGCTTATGGCAGTGTGTCTGCCATAGCCTACATGAGGTTTTGTATGATTGGTCCGTTTTGAAAACGCCGTTCGCGGGGCTGGACCATTTTCTCCTACACAAGATCTTTTAAAATTAAAAAGTCAAATTTAAAAAAGAATAAAACTATGAATTAAAAGTGATTACAGCCTGCATGCTTTTTTCTCATTGTGATTGACAACACTACCGACCAATGACAATGCGGAGGGAGGTTGTCCTGGGATGTCAATCATTTTTTCCCCCGCGAAGATCTTCAGACTGCGTCATCGAGGAACGAAGTTAGTTAATCTGTGCTGTTTTAATACTTTCTGTAACGTTATTTGTAAAACCTTAAAATATATATCAGCTGTCTTACATAATTTTATGTCTCTGTAAATATCGTCTTTGTATTTTGAATACATTTAAGCTACTACGTTTGATAAAGCAAATAATTAAGGTGCCGCGTTAACGTTACCTCAGATTCAAACTCAGGGTTACGACCAAATAAAAGCTATTTGGCAAATTTAGAAACCACGACTGATGACTTGACATGTCTTTGGTCTACGTTTAAACCGTTTAGAAATATATGATGGTTTTGTATTACGAATTTGTAATATTCGAGATCGACCAGAACCGAATGTCAAAGGCCACTGCTCCCCCGAAACTTCTTAAAAGTAAGTTACGTACTTTGCGGCATACAACAACGCTTTAACAAAAACATGTTTTTGTTTTATTCAATATTCTTAACGTTAACGTTAATATTACAGCAACCATTTCGTCAAGTACTTTCTAGAATCTGAACCATAACGTTAGATGCTTAACGTGAATTGACAAATTATTCGTTGTACTTGCTTCTGTCAAATCGGTATTGGCATTACTTTATCCGAACTGAACGTTTTCTTTCAGATTTCTCTCTTTTGTGGAAATATATATCATTTAGACAGCGTTTTTATAATAGAAACTTTATTCCCAAGACTATCCAAGTAATGTTACGTTAACAACTTGATAACATACATTACTCATCTGAAGATCTTTCCTACAACTGACTATCACGTTTTTGAATTTCAGTGAATACCAGAAAGAGCTCCAGAGGCAGGGGGCTTACCCCTCTTCAGGATGCATGTATACACATTCGTCTAAAAAAAGACAAAAACACCATTTTATCAAAATATATTGATGAAACTAAAGACAAGTATTTTCACTCATATGTAATGCTTAGAAGAATAATGTAATCTGTATAGTAATGTTGTTTTAGTTGTTATTATTAATTTATGTATTGTAGTATCATTTTTTTTTTTGTCAATTTCAGCCCTGGCAAAGTTCATATTATAGCATTTAGGTTGTGCCATTTGTTTTTACTTATGTATGAATGAAGTATATCTTTGCTGGCAGTATCTGTATAAAAAGTTTCATTGACCGGCATTATGTCAGTGGTGCAATAAATTATGATCTCTTGCAAGATTTATACCATAAAGGTAAAGGGCTCAACATTAACGCTTGCTCACTTGTATAGGACAGTTTTTTTGTTTGTTTTTTTGAAGGGGCTATTGAAAGAATTTACAAGTAGTTTGTAGGGGTGGGAGGAAAAAAATGATTCTCCGATGCATCGCGATTCTCTCTTCAACGATTCTGAATCGATTCCTAATATTTCAGAATCGATTCTGAGCTTGCTTTTTTCACACATATGGCACGTGTGCGCGCTAGAGACGCGGCAGGCTTCTTTGTACATGTAGCGCCCCTGCCCTCTTAGGCTAGCCTGACCTAAGCTCTAAAGGGTGGAGCACCGGGTCCTTTAATTGGTGTCTCTCGACTATAAATTTAGGCCCCTACTCTGATACTACAGTTTAGAGATATGAACTTCACTGATAATCTTATACAGCAATGGGGATTTATTTATAAAACCGAAAGGGATTTAGAATAATACAAGAAACAAATAATATAGATATTTATATTAGTAGACTTATATTATTAGATATCTATAATCAGTAGAGATATTCTAAAAATTACAAATAGGTAACTTCTGTACAGAAACACAGTTTTTAATACTCAATGTACAATATGAATAGACCAAATGAATTACAACAGGCACCCTCTAGAGAAATGATACCAACGAATGAGATTCAACGAATTTTACATGTCTCCGTTAATGCACTTTGTGCACACTCCCTACATCACAAACCAGTGAAACCTTAACTTCACGTAACTCACTTACTACCCAGTGCACTGGTAAAAACCCAGGTATAAGATAAACACTTTTCACCATCTTATGAACTGTGACAGTAAACCTATTGAAAATACTATTTCAATAAACCGAATATAAATGTGGGCCCACTTACACACAAACACACTCGTATCCACCCCCGATGCAGGCCTGATTCGTTGCTTGTATGCGTAGGGGCCGTGGAAAATGCAAAACTGGCCTCTTCGCTCTTCACTGAGCTCAAATCAAAACCAATAAACAGTACCTGTGCTCCTTAGGCAGTCACAATCGTCTCCCGTGTCCGGAAAACACAATCCTCCGTAAGCAGCCGTCTGTCCTACGAAGCCGGGGGAACACCCAACACTCCCGGTGGCTGGGTGCGCTATCCGGTTGCTCGCTCACTCACACCGTCCCTCGCGGTCAGAGGACCTTTGAGCGCCTCCGGTGGCTCAAAGGGCTATCTGATTCCTCATTTCTCATCCCATGATGAATAATGAGCACTGTACTACAACGTGTTAACGGTGGCACTTCAAACGCAATATAAACAAAACAGCATAATCCGATACAAATTGCTAGTAGAGAGCGCTGGCTCTACACAGGCCGCGATATCATTCAGCACATAAAACTATCAATAAACAACTAGTTAGCTCACATACGCCGTCAACGCGGATACTTAAACAACAAAAACAGACTTTAAAAGGAGCATCAATCATATAACTCGCGTTTTGCGGTTATTAATGGTAGATTCCGATCAGAAAACAACCTTTCAGCAGCTCGCGAAACCTCTTCAAACTCTGCTCGTCTCTCTCTCGACCGACTCCTTAATGAGCCAATAAAGTCAGACTCACCTATCAGGGAGGCGGGTCTAAACAAATATACCTCCAATCAACTAAAGTAAAACAAACTTGATGGCGAAAACCACATTTTCTCCCAAGTACACATCAACCAAACATCAGTTTCTCGAAGGATGTCTTAAAGGGGAACACGCATATATGCAAGCCCTTTGTGCAATGTACATATTGGAATGTCTGAATTTAGATATCTTAACAGAATAGTGTTCTGTTAACATATTATAAATAACCCATATGGCTATTATGAAACAAACATTATAATTATACACTCTTTTAAAAGAAACTCATCTAATTGGCCTTACAGTTACTTTATATATAGTTATATATAAAAACCTCCCTGATGAGGGGGGTTACATACAGAATTTGCACTGTGAGACGTGCGCATTGCTTGACAGTGTGTGCTTCCATCCGCCGTGTTTCGTTTAAGATATGCTTTCATTTAAGCCATCTGGAATGCAGTCAAATTTAATGCACGAAACTCGTGCACTGACAGATTTTTTACATGCACATTGTGTTTGTTCGTCCTAAAGCTCGATTGCGGATGCGGTTAAATGCACTTGCATTTTCGAATAGTTTTAAACAAAACTGTACATACAGTTAGTTATGTTTTCAGAGCAAGACAGATCTTTGCATCAGTGGTGTTCCGTCCATATAAGCTGCTAATGCTCCGCATAACCAGGCTGTCAAAGAGAATGCATTCACGTGTTAATTAATATAAACATGCTTAAGTTGATCCCTTATTTGAGATTGAATCTTCCGGGCAAGCAGATTCTCTGCATCTATCTCGACTCCTCAGAATTAATGCGCGTCCTCTGTTTTGCTGGCATGCGCGTGATTTCATTCGCGGGGTAAGCTGTCCGAGAAGCGCTCACCCAAACGGAAAAACGCGCTGTTGCTGCCAGATCCTGATTGCTGAAAATCATATTGTGTTTGATGCGCAACTTACTCGACTAAATCAAATGGAAAAAAAAGAAACACCCTAACTATATATTTTCATAATTTCTCAACAATTCAAAATGTGAAAGTCCAATGAAAAAAATAAAAAATAGCCTATATAAAATGTATATATTTTTTGAAATAATAACAAACAGGAAAAAGAGGAAATATAAAAATATGATTTTGTCTCTGATGGACGTCTTCTGAACGTACGACAAAGACGTCAAAATGACGTCTTTTGGACGTGTCTTTGCTTGGTGGGTCCTCACAGTATTGCAATCTCAGAGGATACCAGTACACTTCCATACAGTGAACATGCACATTGTGCTAGCAGCTTTAGCAAAACTGAAAGCGATGCATTCGGAATACAAAGACATCTTAATAAGTGATGCTGCCACATTTAAAATCATCCAAATCTTGCAAGAAAGGAAGTGTTGTTTAGATACGACCACAACATTCTGATAAAGATCAAATGAAGACCAAAACCACCCAGATAGAAAGAAGGCAAGACAAGATGCTGTTCGAAAAGCAATGTCAACAATGTCAGGATGAAACTCAAGTCAATGTGGGATTTGCAAAATGACCCCAGGGCCTCCGTTGATAACTTTTTAGACCTGCTGATCAAATGTAATCTGTCCATGGATAATTACAGTAATTATGTTTTGTCCACTTCAAGTGTGATTTTGCCGAAGCGTAACCCAAAGGAGACTTGGGTGAATGGATACAACCCAGATTTTTTGAGGGCATAGAACGCCAACATGGACATTCTTGACTCTTACAGATGCATCATGTATATGCTGTCCTACATTTCCAAGCCAAAACATGAAATGAATGATTTCCTGAAGAACGTGATCAAGGGTGTTCATGAAACTAACGTAAACGAAGAGAATGAAATTGAGCACATAATGCAGGTCTACTCCAAACACAGGCTAGTGAGCGCTCATGAGTCTGTGGTAGGAACATGCAGCATTCCAATGAAGAAGTGTTCACAAAGCGTTGTATTTATACTAACGGACGATGATGCTTTGAAAACGAGTTTGCACTTAAGTGCCCCACACAACAAAGATCCTGATTTATAGGATGTCAGGTATAATAGATAAATACAGAGCAAGGCCTCAAACATTGGATTTCGAAATGATATGCCTGACAGAGTTTGTGTCGAATTGTCGTGTTGTGTATGGTCGGCAAACTAAAGGAAAAAATTTCCAATGACTGCTCAACGATATGGGATTTATTCAGAAGAGAGATGTTGGTAAGGCTGCAATTATCAGGTATACTTGTTTTGGAAAGAGAAACAACCGGAAAAGTTTTATGAAAGATTGGTGAAATTTTATGTGCCATGCCGCTTCACATCACATTGCACAGCTGAAACCTCAATGTCATCCAGTGTATGAGGAGTTTTGCAGGTGCATTTGTAAAACTAGTCTCTTGATGCCTGTCTGCACCATAGTGAAAGCACACCAGCAGACGTATGAAAAACACAGCAAAGAAATGGATCAAGCATTTGAAGAGTTGCAGAGAGAAGAACCATCTGAGAATGTTTGGACATCTTTTGCACCTGAAATTGATGTTGATCGCTTAGAGAGTGTTCCGGAACAAGACATTGATTAAGAAGATGATGAACAAGATGATGTCCCGGAATAACACATTCATCAGGTAGATGGAAACATACCACAGATAGAGGCATTGCAGATGACTACTGAATTTGTAAGGAAGATGTTTAGGAGTCTAAATGAGACACAGGCAGCCATTTTCTACACTGTCCACCAGCGGTGTTAGAAGCGTGTGTGGGGTCATAATTCAGAGCAGTTTTTTTTTTTACCTTGGGTCAAACGGTGCTGATTGTGGGAAATTATACGTCATTCAGTGCATACACATGGAAGTCAACTCTCCGTGCCTACAGTAGTGTTGTCTGCGTTTACTGGAATGAAAGCATTCAACATCTCTGGCAGGCCCTTGACACTGACATCATAACTATTGATGCCGAAGACTACTGGAAAGACCTAAAATCAGGAGGATGAAGAGACTCAACAAACCTGTAACTAGAAAAATGGAGACTTCAATAAGGACCACCAACGCACTGTGAAAAAAACTATTCTGGAGTTGTGTCAAGCTTGTGGATACATGTAGATGTTTACAACAGCGACAACGGAAAAGCACACTTCTGGATCACTTTTATGTTTAAAATCTGGGCCTCTGCCTTCAAACGTATTTTGACAATCTGTAGAAACCATAAAACAGTTTGAGTGATTTTGGTCTTGGCGATATTTGGCAACAACACCCAAATGCCAGAGAGTACTTGTTTTTCTAAGCAGTCCATCACTCATATTCCTGCATTGATTTCTTTCTCACCAATAATTCTATCATATCAAATACTTCCGAATCAAAGATCCATCCAACTGTCATAGTGACCATGCTCCAGTCACCTTAAAGTGGACCTCATAACCACATGAGTATCATTAGAAAGACTTAAAATGAGAAAGACTTAAAACCCAAAAGAAAATAAAACCAAAACACTAAACAACCAATTGCATTTAGCATTTATCTTTATTGTATTTCTTAAATGCAGTCTTTACTGAAACTCATTCCACCTCCTACAGGGAGAGAAAGATTGAAGAAAGACTAAAAACATAAAACATTCTCACGTTATCTAGCTGCAATTATAGTATAACTGTCTATTTTCTAACGATAAACATTAACTATAACACACTTCGTAAAATACCACTACTAGCCATATTTCCAAGATGTCAACTGATGTGTTAAAATGTAAAACAATTCAGTAATTTCTTTCATTTACCAGCGACTGTGCATGAGAAGCACTGCAATAAATGGGCAATTTTACTAAAACACGAATAAGTAATAGCCAGGTTTAACAACATCAGAGTTGAGTTTCGACAACCACCCCTCACATTTTCTTCAGAAAATGTACATATCAAGGTTTTATATTACTATTCATATGACAGTAATAGCTTTTATTGTGAAACAATTCCACTGAAAAAATAAATGAAGATTAGTATTTCACAAGTATTTCCTTTTACCTTATTCTACAGTATGGAAATTTCAATACTTTTGTCCTAATTTCTACACTTGTGAGCAGGGCCTAAAACTTAACTTTTTGCAACACCTGTCAATGGCTGTCAATAGCCATAAATATTTTTTCCTGGCCCAGAAACTGTTTTTGCATTCGCTGCTACTACAACAACTAAATATAAAATCTAATTTGAAATTAGAACCAACTGCTGCATTTTAATCACATAACAAACAAAATTTACACATACACATGTAAAATGTACACATGTAGCATTTGCAGTTGAGTTTTTATTTTGGTGGAAAACTCTGGATTGTGTAAAAATAGGCTCATTAAAAATCTTGTGAAATACTTCAAAACTTTGACCATTAAAATGTTTAAAATTGTTAATGTGAAAACAGTGTAACTGGTGGCCGTTGACCTCAAACACATGCTAGACTCACAGCACATTCAAAATCAGAGTTCACTGCATTTATTGTCAAAGGATCCACTATGAGACTGACATGGCAAACACCAGATCACAAGCTGATCCCCTGAATAAAGTGCATGCTTCGATCAATACCAAAGCTTCGTTTGTGAACGTCTTTGTTTTTAAAATTGCCGTTCTGAAAGAGCTTCTTGGTACTCTGTAAGGCTAATGTTGTTAAAGCTACCATTGTCTCTGCCTTTTTTCACTGATGCTGCCTTCGTAAATGCACTCTTGCTATATTAGCTACTGAAGCTCCACCCTCTTCTGAAAAGGGGGCCAGGAGCACCATCTCATTTGCATTTAAAGGGACAAAGACCAAAATTGTGTTTTGGCTCATACCCTCAAAGTGGCAACTTTAACAAACTCTAGAAATTATCAGTGGGGTATTTTGAGCTAAAACTTCACATACACTGTGGACATCAGAGACTTATTTTACATCTTGTAAAAAGGGGCATAATGGGTCTCCTTTAACCCTCAAGCATCCTTCATGTAGCATGTCACATGTCTCCTTATGTCTCTTGTCTTTTGCCTTGTGTTTGCACTGCTGAGATTTGGTTTCTCCTTCTGTCTCCCCCTGTCAGTTTGTATGATTTGGTTTAGTCCTGTGATTAGTCCTTGTTAAGTCATCATCGTTTTCACCTGTGTAGCTTGATTAGTTTGCTTTATAAGTCAGTCTTTGAGTTCAGTCCTTTGTCGGTCATTTTTGATGTCAAATGTGTTCAGTGTGTGTGGAAATCCCCTGTCTCTTCCTTGGAAATCAAGATTAAAAGTATTTGTTATTTGACTTTGACTTTCGCCTCGTCAATCCGGCACTGGCCGGGACAGAATGACCGACCCAAAAGTAAGTGCTGAGGAACGGCTGTGGAGTTTGCGGCAGGGCGGTCTGGAGTTGGAGAGGTATGTGGCTGAGTTAACCGAGCTGTATCATCTGGTGAGCTGGCCCGACGCATCAATCAGCGTGGTATTTCTGTTGGGGCTGGACAAGGACATTATCCGTAGTGATCTGTCCGTTCACGATCTTTCGTTTGTAGATTTTGTCAACTTCATTCTTTATTTGAATGGCTCTAACATTGAGCTTTCAGAAATAGATCCTTGTCCAGCCCCCTCAGATGCACGCCGCGTCGCTCCAGCTCATCCCAAGCCGGTGCTCACCACATGCCTCGTCAACGGCTCAGACCACCTGCCACGCCCCGAGCGCCCTGTCACTATCCAAAGCTCCGTGGCCTTCCTCAGCATTGCTCCGATGACTGCTGCCACACCAGCTCACAAAATGGCTGCCACGCAGGAGTCGGCACGCCTGATGGCCAGCCTGCTAGACCCACTGGTGAGGTCAGTACGGGCCGCCACGCCCGCTCACAAGATGGCCACCACACGCGTTCACACGATGGCCATAATTCCTGACCCTCCAGTGTCCGCGCCGCCAGAGCGCCCTCCAGTGACTGCGCCGCCAGAGCGCCCTCCAGTGACTGCGCCGCCAGAGCGCCCTCCAGTGACCGCTCGCCCAGAGCTAGCTCCTTCAGTGTCTCCGTTGGAGACGCCCAGCCCTCCTGAATCTCCGCTGGGGTCGTCCAGCCGTCCAGAGCCCGCTCCTCAAGAGCGCCGTCCAGAGCCTACTCTTCAAGAGCGCCGTCCAGAGCCCGCTCCTCAAGAGCGCCGTCCTGATCCTCTGCTGGTCCCGTCCAGCCGTCCAGATCCTTCGCTGGTCCCGTCCAGCCGTCCAGAACCTTCACTGGTTACGTCCAGTCCTCCAGAGCCTCCGCTGGTCCTATCCAGCCTTCCTGAGCCTCCGCTGGTCCTATCCAGCCTTCCTGAGCCTCCGCTGGTTCCGCCCAGCCTTCCTGATCCTCCGCTGGCCCCGCCCAGCCGTCTAGATCCTCCGCTGGTCCCGTCCAGCCTTCCAGAGCCTCCGCTGGTGCAATCCAGCCCTCCAGAGCCTTCACTGGTCACGTCCAGTCCTCCAGACTCTCCACTGGTACAACCCAGCCTTCCAGAGCCTCCGCTGGTCCTGTCCAGCCTTACAGAGCCCACTCTGTCAAACAGTCCTGCCAAACCCCTGAATTCCCCAAAGAAAATTTTGGGGGGGCGCTATGTACCCCTAGCCAACGTGGCCGGGCCGAGGACGAAGGCCAAGGCCACGGGGGCTGCCCAGCCATGGCCACCCGAACTGCCTGTCCGGCCGTGGCCGCCTGACCCGCCATGGCCACCGGAACTGCCTGTCCGGCCGTGGCTGCCTGACCCGCCATGGCCACCCGAACTGCCTGTCCGGCCGTGGCCGCCTGACCCGCCATGGCCACCGGAACTACCTGTCCGGCCGTGGCCGCCTGACCCGCCATGGCCACCCGAACTGCCTGTCCGGCCGTGGCCGCCTGACCCGCCATGGCTTCCTGTTCCGCCCTGGAGGCCTTCCCAACCCAGCAAGGTCCTGCCCCGTAAAGGCCTCCAGAGCGCCCGCCCCCCCTCCCTGGTGTTTCTATCACGGCGCGAGACGCGCCTACCGGGAGGGGGAGATAATGTCACATGTCTCCTTATGTCTCTTGTCTTTTGCCTTGTGTTTGCACTGCTGAGATTTGGTTTCTCCTTCTGTCTCCCCCTGTCAGTTTGTATGATTTGGTTTAGTCCTGTGATTAGTCCTTGTTAAGTCATCATCGTTTTCACCTGTGTAGCTTGATTAGTTTGCTTTATAAGTCAGTCTTTGAGTTCAGTCCTTTGTCGGTCATTTTTGATGTCAAATGTGTTCAGTGTGTGTGGAAATCCCCTGTCTCTTCCTTGCAAATCAAGATTAAAAGTATTTGTTATTTGACTTTGACTTTCGCCTCGTCAATCCGGCACTGGCCGTGACATAGCAGCCCTTAATTTGTCATTTGTGGACATATTTTCAAATTGACATATTTCAGATATCAAAAATATCATTAGCCACTAAATGGCTGTAGAACTTATTGGTTGCATATAGGTTGAAATCAATAAACCATTGCTGTAATGAACTTAACCTCTTAAGTTTTAGATTTGATCACAAGTTAAAAGTGTAAAATTGCAGGGGAAAAAATGTGTTGGGTGAGACTATACAAAGGTGCCAAAATATGCCTACAGACAAATCTTACAATGCTATTTAAAAAAAAGACCAAGTAGAAGACAGAGAAATACATTTATTCTGAAAAAAAAAACATATTTCAATAACTCACAAAAGTAAAATGGAACCATTTAGTTTTTTTAAATCGTTTCCATAATCTGAACAGTTCAAGACTTGGCAACTTTTCATCTATTTGACGTCTGCATTTACATCTGCAAGACATAGTATGTTCATCTGCAATACGTCTATTGGATGTTTCCTATAAGATGTCAAATAGACGTCTAATAAATGTCTTAAAGATGTTTATGAATTATAATGTATATAACACTGACATCTTACAAACGTCTGCCTGACGTTTGTACACAGATGCTTTCCAGATCAAGAAATCTTTAACGGACATCTTGCAGATGTACATGAGTTATTTGGGAAATTAGGTCCCGCAAAGTGAGTTCGTGGGATAAAACCGTTTCTAGTTCCTGTTGTGCGAACACGTCAAAAAGCGGTAACTTCTTCCAATAGTTCTAGGAACTATGAAAAGGTTTCTCCGGTGCAAAGGTCCCAATGGTCCCATGGTTCCAATTTTCCCGCTCTTTGCAGAGTCAAATTTGGACGTGATATCTATAACAAGACTATAATACATTTTACAAAGAATTGAATTATAGAAGCATTTCAAGAAATGCAATTTCAAGCACAGGCATACCAAACACAAATATAAACCATTAAGCTATTCAATATTTATCAAAAAGGACATACACAACGAGTGATTAAAACGTGATAGACAAATGTATGGGTTACATAAATGATAGGAAGTTGTGCATAGAAATGATTAGTTGCTCCTAAGTCCTTTTAGCATCATTTTAGGTGCATACATGCATGAATAGGCAGTTTTCTGTGTCGTATTGGGAATGTAATGGTACGTTCTCTGAGCTGGAAGGTCAAAAGGTTAGGGAAGGAATCTCAGTCTCCGTCCTGTGTGAGGGAGCCCACAAACCAAAATTTCTAATGATTTTCCTCATGTGATGTTCATGATGTGCATATTTTGACCATTATTCTTGGTTACTTGCCCCAAGTTTGACAATCTCTTTTCTTGGGATTATCAACAAGTGTCCTTGTGTGTTAATGTTGCAAGTTGTTCTAAGCTTCTAGTTCATTAGACTTCAGGGTGGCTGGTGCCAGGGTATCACTAGACAAATTTATGGCCTCTTGTGGAATTTGGGTCTGTAGAAGTTTTTCAAGTCTTCTAATCGAACCACTTGAATTGTCTGATTTGTGCTGAGATCCTACAACTTTAAAACCAAGTCATTCAGATCGAAAACAAAAGGTGGGTCCAATGAGTAGATGGCAAGTCAGGATCAGGGTTGCCAGGTTTTCACAACAAAACCCACCCAATTGCTACTCAAAACTAGCCCAAAGGTGTTTCGAAGTGGGGGTCCCCCGGGGACGTTAAATACGTGTTTTTTTGGCTTGGTTACCCTAATAAAATTTGCATTCCAGGGGCTAAATATCACTTTATTGGAATCAATGCTCTGTGTGAAAGGGGAAATTGTTTCCTGCATGGCACAAGTTCATTGGCCACTATTCTATGGAAAAGTCAAAGAAATATGTGCAAATAAAGAAGGTAACTGGACAAACCTTTGCCAAAAGAGATGTGGTTACTCCACTGTATGGATCCTCATGTGGAGATTCAGGCGACTTTTAGAAGAGAAACTCTTCCCGCACTGATCACACCTGGTATGACGCTTCTCTCTGCTGTGCATCTTCTCGTGTGTTTTCATATTTCCTAACTGACTGAATGTCTTGTCACAGAATGAACACTTGTGAGGTTTTTCTCCAGTGTGAACTCTCAGGTGAAGTCTTAAATGTTTTGCTGTAGTAAAAGTCTTCCCACACTCAAAGCACAAGTGCTCTCTCGCACCAGTATGAATTTTCTGATGTAAAAGTAAACTGCTCAGCAGTGAAAATGTTTTTCCACATTTAGAACAGGAATGTGGCTTCTCCTTCGTATGAACTGCCAGGTGATTTTTCAGACCTGATGAGTTATTAAATGTTTTCCCACACTGATCACACTTGAATGGTTTCTCTCCTGTGTGTATCCTCATGTGAACAGTAAGACTGTTTTTGTGTGTGAAACTCTTCCCACACTGATCACACTTGAATGGTTTCTCTCCTGTGTGTATCCTCATGTGAACAGTAAGACCATGTTTGCATGTGAAACTTGTCCCACATTGATCACACTTGAATGGCTTCTCTCCTGTGTGGATTCTCATGTGAAGAGCAAGACCGTTTTTGTATGGGAAACTCTTGCCACATTGATCACACGTGTGTGGCTTTTCTCCTGTGTGAACTCTCATGTGTTTTTTAAGATGTGCTCTTTGCTTGAAGCTCTTTCTGCATTGATCACAAGTGAATGGTTTCTCTCCAGTGTGAACTCTGACGTGACTCTCAAGACTATCTTTCCTTGAGAATCTCATTTCACACTGATCGCACATGAACGGCTTCACTCCGGTGTGGATTCTCATGTGATCCCCAAGAGTACTTTTGTGAGCGAATCTCTTCTCACATATATCACATGCGAACGGCTTCTCTCCTGTATGAATTCTCATGTGTACTTTAAGGTTTGATGATTGTCTGAAACTCTTACCACAGTGATCACACGGGAACGGTTCCTCTCCTGTGTGAACTCTCATGTGAAGCTTAAGGCTTCCTTGGTGTGCAAAACTCTTCCCGCACTGATCACATGTGAACGGCTTCTCTCCAGTGTGAACTCTCATGTGACACTCAAGATTACCTTTGTTTGTGAAACTCTTTCCACACTGAGTACACTCAGATTTTTTGGCTATTCTTTTCTTTAAAAATGTCTTTTTAGTCTTTGAGTGACTCAAAGTTTTTTTTTCTGGTTTGAGATGATACTCCTCTTCACTCAGTTCTTCACTCACCTCGCTCTCTTCCATCAAGTCTGAAAAAAAGAAGCATTTTAAAGAGCAAAATATGAAAGGAAGTCCTAGTGTAATAACAGACATAAGATCGCTGCTGTTAAACATGGATCACTGCGGTGTATTTTTATGAATTAACTGCATGACTGAGAAACAAATACAATTTTTGTGTGTGAGAACTAGCATTTACCTTATGTTCAAAATACCAGAGACAATTCTATCAAAAAAAATATGAAGTAATCATGTAAATATATTAGGGATGCTCCGATCGACTGGCCGGAGATCGGTATCGGCCGATAATCACATTTTATGACTCGATCAGTACTCACTAAATTGGCCGATCTCACAAACCGATCGCAATTTGATAACGTCAACGCGTGAGGGCGTACATGATGTGTGCAGACATGAATTAACTGGCACAGCAATTGCTGGTGTGGAACTACTATGGCAAAGAAATACTATGTCAAAGAAATCTGGCTTGCAGGAGCATTGTCCCAAACATTTAATACCACTGACCTGATTCTGCACTTAAGAACGATGCGTCTCTCAAAACTGATCATCAGCAGCACCGACTCTACTAAAAGTGGAACAGCGCCGTTGTTACCTCGCTTGTGAGAAATCTCAGGTCATTTTTAAGTTGTTAATCATCCGAGCAGCACTTACAACATTAGCGCGTAAGTTAATCCATTAACAAGAGTGCTGATAAAAATGTGCCCTGCAAATGGAGTTATGTGAACCTGGGAATATGTGTGTGCTTCGAGTGTGCATGAGCGCTCTAGGATGAGTGTGCGAGTGCTGAATAGTTAAACACTGGAGATAATTAAAAAAGAAATGTAATTTATAAGCTTTAGTGACAATGCGACACTGCCTCTATTGTGCAAGTAAACAATTCCTGTGTCAACTGTGCAGCATACAGCTCGCTTATAGTCAGACGCGATGTGGTGACTGGATGTCATTTGCGCACTTTGAAAGAGAAAGAGAGAGAGAGCGCGCTGTCATTCACTCGCGCTGTTTGTGAAATAACGTCTCACATAAAGTTTTCAAATTACTTTAACAAAGAAATATGGATTATACCTCCCCTTCAGCATTATAATTGTTTTACCCGCGCCGGACAGAGACAACGTGGAGTGGGAGAAATAGAATATGTGCTTTCCCTACATAATATTAAAACGTAATTTTGTGGCTAAAACATGGACATAATCTGACGTTTTTATCCTATTGTTTACCGTATTTAGTTTGGCTAGTGTCGTTGTGGGTTTCGGTTATTTTGCCATTTTAGGCTGTAAATAATTTTAAAATAACTGAAATTATGTGTGTCGAAGTGATTTGGACATGAAATGCGGTCAAGAGCTGCCTGGAACTATGTTCGCCGTGCACGTTACCCTGAAAATAATTGCGCATCTTAGGTATAAACCCAATTTTAAAAGGCATATTAAAATGTTCACTGTATAATAAGTGATTATTTATGAATCTGTTACAACAATAGTTACATTACATTACATATGTTACATAAGCAACATCTGTAATACTTTATCTGAAAAAAGATGAATGTTGATCAGAGAGATTACATATCAGTTATATAAAGCTCAAAGCATCGGAATCGGTATTGGTATCGGCCGATCACCATGGCATAAAATCGGTACTCGGTAACGGCTGCAAAAATCCTGATCGGAGCATCCCTAAAATATATCAATATTTCTCAATGAATGCATGTCTTTGGACTATAATCTGTTCAGTGAAGCTATGGTAACACAAATAAACCTCTGCAGACGTGACTGAATATGAATGATTTTTCTATCACACATACAGATTTATTATTTTGGACTGTTGACATAAATATGAATATCTGTCACTGCAACGGTTTTAGCAAAACATTGATCAAATATCGAAGATAGTCTTCAATCATTGTAATGATGCACAGTTGTCCAGATCAAGGAAAAGTGATGTTTGAAAGTAAAACATTAATAATCTGAGGCTGAGGAGATCTTTGCATCTTAACGGTATGAACCGGTTTGGAACAACCTGAGGGTGAGTAAATGAAGGCAGAATATATATATAATTTTTTGTGTGTGTGTGTGTGTGTGTGTGTGTGTGTGTTTAACAGAAAATAGAAACTCAGGCTTGAAACAATGAGGGTGGCGGAATGCTGACAGATTTTTTTATTTTTTATTTTTTTTTTTTACTTTTGAGTGAATTATGCTTTTAACAACAAATTCATCACATATCTATGAGGTTCATTCTTGTACTGAATTATGCACTTGGTCAGTTTTCTTTGCATTAAATCTGGTTGTTTAAACCAAGTTTATGTTGCAAAACTACATTTAATTTCCCTATTGTAGTAGGCTAACATAACAAAACATAACATAACCAGTCTATTCCTTTTAATTCTAATGGAAGTTTTCCAACTTTGAAAATTCCCAGAAGTTTGCATCACTTATCATGAATGAAGAATAAACACTAACCTGTTTGTTCTTGAGTATCTTCAGTGCATTTCATTCTGCAGTGTTGTGGATCAGTCTTTACAGATTTCAGCTCTTCCCGATGCTTTAATGCTCGTCTTCACTTGTGAACTGATAGGAATCTTCCAGCAATTATAGCTGAACTGCAATGGGAGGAGCTTCACTGATGATGAATTCCAGTGTGGGAGGAGCTAAACTGCCAAAATGAAAAATATAGCATTAGGGAGTTTGTGTTTATAGTGTCAAAAAACAGATGTTTATATATATATATATATTTTTTTTTTTTAATCACACAGCAAAGTTATTCCGTACAGTAAAACATAGTACACAGATTAAACATTTCTTGCAGACAATTGAGTATACCCTAGTGGTCCATAGGACATCGTCAAGAGTATAAAGATAAAAGAAGTCAATTAATGAGTATTTTTGGGCTGCACTGTGCTTCTTAAATAGTGTTTGAATATTTTATTGAATGATTCTTGTTCTCTCTCTCTCTCTCTCTCTAAACATATACACACACACACACACACACACACATTTAGTGTTTGCTATGTAAACCCATTTTGCCTTTGACCTGTACTAATGGACAGATGTAAGCATTTGAGTCTGTGTATCATAAAGTAACAGATGCTAATTCACACATTTTTATTTTTAATTTTAACATTGTGTTTCTTAATGGCTATAAAAGTAGTAAAGAACTGTATGAAAAGCATTTGGAAAGCATAGACACAAATAAATGTCCATATTTGCCTACAAATAGCCTACCTTCTGTTGACACCAATGAAATGAGCATTAAGTGGCAATTTACAGAAGATCTGAAGACATCAGCATAAGAAATGAGGTGAGAACAGGAGCTATTGACATTTGGCTATTGACACTATTGATGAGCCTCATTCAACAAGGCATTCAGAGTCAGAGGATCATCTCAATTTATTCTAAGTGTTTGCTGTAAGAAAGATTATTTGAGTCGATATATGCTAAAAGTGTTCTACTTAAAGATAATAAAATGATTTCTCTCAATATGACATGAATACAACGAAAACAAACACTAGTGTAAGTTAACTCATCTTCATTAACTAGCTAAATAACTACAGCAGCATGTTCATATTAATCTAAATATAGCTTTATTTTCTAATAATTGTATTAATTGCAATAAGTTTTGTGTGCAGAAACCAACAATACAAACTATATTTCATATGTATCTACATTAACATACATGCATATATAATAATGTTTAATGCAAATCATTATAAGCTCAATGTGACTCCTTACAAAAAAAAAACACCTACAGGAATCCTGCAGGATTTTCATTTTTTTGCTGCAGGATACCTGCAGCAATAATGAAATCCGGCAGGACACATTGACAATATGCAGCAAATTCCTTCAGTACAACAGAAAAGTTATTATTTCCTGCAATATGAAAAAGAAAGAAAGACCTACTTAAATAATTACAGATTATGAATTCTACAGGATAGGCTATATAAAGAGTGGAGGGGAAAAAAAGCTTTGATAGTTGCTGAAATTGTATACTGTATTTTTATTTATTTTGAAGTACTGTAAATTTCATGGAACTGTTTTTGATATAACAGACACTCTGTTAGCAGCAATAAAAACAATGAGTCGTGACAAACAATCAATAACAAACAAAAAAAACAATAAATACATAACAGTAAGAATAAGTTATTTATACTATTAAAAATAATGCAGTTATGCAAACCTCTAAGAAGTTTCAATGTTCAAGAGATATGAATCTGTACACTGTGCAATTTTTTTCTATACATTCATTAAATTTCAGTCCAGTTATCTATTTTTAATCCAACTCCCATCTGTTTGGCTGGATGCAAAAAAAAAAAAAAAAAAAAACTATCTGCAAGACCTGGTAGGTCCTTGAGGTAGACACAGGTTGAATGAATGTCTGTACATTTGATGAGCTCAACTGAGTCTATCCCTCTTTCTTTTAAAAGGTTTGTTGCAGTTATCCCTGATTTTCGGTCTTTGCTGATGTTGTTACTTGTTGTTTTCATTACATCAGTGAAAGCATGTCCCTCTCCTTACCCACTACCTACATCTATATATGATCGTATTAATGCTACAGACCCATGTCTGGTTTGAACTGCATGGTTGATTCTTTTAGTTAGAGATTGTTCCTTTTGCATGAATTCACTTGCCATTAACCACAGCCCTACACTGTTAATTATTTCCCTGTTAAATAACAGGAAATTACTGGCAGCAGGGTTACCATTATTTTCCTGTTATTTTAACAGTTAATTACTGTAAATGTTTTTTTACAGTGCACTCCCCGTAATGTTTTTCAACAGGAATTTACTGTGAATCACAGAATAAAACAGGAAATAACTGGCAGGAGTGTTACCATTATTTTCCTGTTAAATCACCATTTATTTTGCTTCCATTAAATATTAATTATGTTTAGCATAGTAACGTGTACCACTGAATGTTATAGACATATTCTAGCTTGAGATAATACAAGAATTGGAATAATCCATCAGATAACACTTAAGTGAAAGAAAACAAATAGTTCCGTGTTGAAATTAACTTTTTTTATTGTAATACAAACACTGATAGGTAAACACATACAAATGTAGGCACACATGGATCAGACCAATCACGGATATCATCTTCATTGCTGACATCTGTGGTCGCTGAACGGAAAATAACAACGGTGTCTGTTTTAAACTAGCAAAGACACTTGCGTTTGGCTCTTCGCTGCGTCGGTGCAAGATAGGGCCCTAAACCTCAACATTTAATGATCCCTGAACTGCTGCTAAAATTCAGCTAAAAAACTCAAACCAAGGATATACACTGTGACTCCTCCTGGTCCCATAAAAATGTTACACATAGGCTCAGATTAATCACAAACAAATCTCATTTTCTCATGTTCATGGCTTAAAAAGTAGCAAATACATTTTTAAACCCAAATACATTGTTCATTATAACAAAATACTGAACCTCAACACTTACAGTTACCTAAACCATTAAAATTCAACAAGTATGAATACATTCAAACCAATACTTAAAGGATAAATATTGCCAAAATGCAACCTGGGCTGTTTTCTTTTTTTTTTTTTTACTGTAAACGAGACAAACTTATATCTAAAAGCATAATTACGACAACCGAGCCGTTTTTGAGATTGACCGTCATTTAGTTTTGTGGTCAGTGGCCGGTGAATGGGAGAACTCGAGGCATATTTTTGAGTGTATCAAAATCGATATTTTTACAACACTAAGAAGGCTGGACACACCATGAAACTTTGCTCGAAGTATCGTCTGGGTCTCTACACATGAACTCCAGCATTGAGAACATTGTTCATGTACACACAGTTCACTAAAAAGAACGTTTTTGAACAACTCACTTTCACTGTTTGAGTCTCCATTTTGCCAGTCAAGAGGAATCGATCTCAGAGTGTGAGATTCTTATATGTGAATGTTTCTTATATGAGGCTCTTTTTACAACTAGAAGGTTAATATTGTTTTTCACTTACGACAAAACAACGAATTAGCCATGCATTTATATGGAAATATGCTTTAGGAGCTATCCATCTTCACACCCCTCAGTATTACGTCGCATTCGGAGATCGATACTTCTTGACTGGCAAGACGGAGACTCAAACAGTGAAAGTGAGTTGTTCAAAAACGTTCTTTTTAGTAAACTCTGTGTACAAAAACAATGTTGTCAATGATGGAGTTCATGTGTAGAGACCCAGGCGATACTTCGAGCAAAGTTTCATGGTGTGTCCAGCCTTCTTAGTGTTGTAAAGATTATTGATTTTGATACGCTCAAAAACATGCCCCTAGTTCTCCCATTCACCGGCCACTGACCAAAAAAACTAAATCACGGTCAATCTAAAAAACGTCTCGTTTGTCGTAATTATGCTTTTAGATATAAGTTTGTTTCGTTTACAGTAAAAAAAAAAAAAAAAACAGCCCAGGTTGCATTTTGGCAACAGTTATCCTTTAACACTTAATGGAACTCTTCATCAATAAAGAGCAATAAACAATAAAAACACTTTCACTGCTTAGAACACTAACCATTTTCTCAAAGCACACAATGAGGATCCTTTGCAAAGTCTTGGGTCTGTATAAGAGAGAGAGAAAGAGAGAGAGATGAGTTTCATAGTTTCACATGTTTAATCCAAAATTATATCAAATGACTTGACCTAACTAAAGGTGTGATGAGTACAATTCATTGAAAGAACAAAAAACAATGGCAAAAGAGCATGAAAGAGGAGTTCAGCATTGTAACTTTGAAAGGCAGTTGAGAATGAACATTAGAATGAATTTCCCCAGCCTCCCTAGTCTTTGCTGTTTGAACATGTGTGCAATGTATACATCTTACTCACCATTTTCAAATGAAATCCCACTGAAAGTCCATGAGCTTGCGCAAGAGGCTGGTGTGTGAATTGACGGTTCTTCTTTTCTTCCCCTTTGCAGCCTTTGTTAGTTTTTCTGCGTTTATACCCACAAAGCATCTGAAAAATTACACACTGGTTAAAAATCTAGTAATTCACACAGACTAACAGCACAACAAAGACTACAAATGTATGAACTATCCTCAACATGCACTATCTTCTTGCCTCTGTGACTATTGTAAGCTGCACTAAAACTTTTTAACTTTCTTTTTCGGGATGATTTCAACTCTCTAAATCAAAGTTAATTGCAAAATCCCATCACCAGACCTGTTGAAACCATGTTTGAGACACAGCTATAGGCCAGAAAAAAATGCAGGTGTTAACAGACAATATCTTACCTCTGGATGAATTCAAGCGTGCAGGCTGCCTCCTCCTGGTACTATAGGTTAAAGATGTAAAAACCCTGTCACAAAGGTGAAAAGAAAAGTTTTAACTGTCAAATTTCTGTTTTAGTTTTCATTTTTAATACAGTTTAGTTTGATACCATTGAATTCACCACATACAACACTAAAGCCAACTGTCTTATCTAAAACCAACTTACCAAGAAGTATCAGACGAGGAGTTGCAGGAGAGAGAAACTCTCAAGGTCAGCTGCAGTGGCATATGCCTAGGACATAGAACAAATTAAACACAATATTAATGACATAAGACTACCACTGAGTGAGATAGATAGATATATAGATAGAATGAGATATAAAAAAATAGTCACACCAGCATGTCTGGTAGCCCAAACAGCTATAATCCATCAAAGACGAGCAGCTGACATGAATTCATCAAATTTGATACTGTATTTATACAGTCTTAGACCAACTATTAGCATCATAGACAGCTATCAGTAAATAGATTTATGTTAGCCGTTTGATTTTCAGGATGAATCTGCTTTAACCAGACGTGCACATAGCAAGAATGCCACACAAACCTTACAACGGGAATGCTACTTAAACTTTATAGGCCTAACGTTAGCCTATTATTGTATATTTAATCGTATACATAGATGGACATTAAAATAATAGCGTTGTTTCTAAAATTAATGGACAAACTATCGCTAGCTTGAATCACCTTGGCTCATTAGCAGTTATTCATGTCGTGTAAATCCGTGGCGTTTAGTATAACGTTACATCAGCATCACTGATAGACATTAAAATTATGCATGACTTTCAAAAAATTCTTTAATCTCACCGGATTATTGTGATTTTGGTCGATGTAACCACCGCGATCTTCCGACATGGATCTTCGTGTTCGTTGCTTGCAGGTTCAAATGCCGCCTTCTACGCTCCTACCGGTTCCCACTCCAGAATGCAAAAAAATACTGTATGAACATGTTATTTCAGATAGTGGCGCCAAATAAAGTGGAAGTGTATGGTTGCATTAAAAAAGGGTATTACACCCACGATAACAAAACAAATTTGCGTATGCGCAGAAAACACCGCAAACTTTCTTATTTCTGTCTGTGGAATAGGCTATGCAAGATTATTCTTGATAACATTTGCAGTCAAGAAATCAGGTGTTTAATTTGTCTAATCTTCATTCAGTAAATGCATACAATATTTAGTTTGTTAGTAATGGATTTGCACCGTCGACTATCGATTGAATCAGTCGTTGTTTAGCAACCTAAAAAACGAAATGAAATTGCTAACTTCTCCACTGATAAATTATAACTTTTTTATAATAAGCATAAAATTGCATATCAGCATTTATCTCCATAACGTTACATACCAGACCATCTAACTCTATCCGACATCTTGAGTTTTCGATTTTGCGGTTAAATAACAAAAATGAGGTGTTATTTAACATATATTTACTAAAATTGACAGTAAGGTGCAGTTATTAAAAATAACAGGTTAATCATTTTGAAATTTGGGTGTAAATTAACAGAAACATTTAACAGTGTACCTTTTAGGTGTAGGTAATTACTCACTGT
This sequence comes from Garra rufa, assembly GCF_049309525.1. Lineage (NCBI taxonomy): Eukaryota > Metazoa > Chordata > Actinopteri > Cypriniformes > Cyprinidae > Garra > Garra rufa. The sequence goes on along the minus strand of NC_133361.1, from coordinate 78,883,909 downwards.
GCTGCTAATTTCTTATTTGGGAGTAATTTGTTTGAACGAATATTCGGTGTTGCGCTGATGCTCTAATCTGTTGACATTTCCGAACGCCTTCCTGCAGTTGCTTCATAAAAGCGGGCTTTCTTCACAAAAAAGTGCATGTGTCATTAGTATGAGAAAAAAATTGTCGGGCTGGGATCAGGCTCGGACATAAATATCTTAATGCCTGTTGGGTTCGGTTACTGCTCTGTTGGACGCGGGCCGGGTTCAGACAGAAAAATGCGGCCGATCCGCACTCTAGAAAGCACGTTCAGCACCGCCGAGAGTTTCGTGCGGTCGTTAAAACGAAACCAAAAAGGCAAACGCGCACACACATTCAAAAGCAACTTTGATACCCTGCGTTTGCAGAGCGACTCCCCAAGCGCTCAAGTTAGGTTATATAAAATATCTAAGCTGTTATTAGTATATTTAGTATATCCCTCTATTTGCACTTTGAATATTGAAAGAGTAGCCTACTTTGATGATGGCTGAGTAATATTCTCACACGATTAAGTAAGAGATGTGTTGTTTGTTTTTTGTTATTTATAGGCTACTGTAATTGTTTAAAAATGCAGTGGTTGCCTCTAATTTAAATGGCTGTACCTATAATAGGGAAAATAAACATCTTGTTCATGTACTCATTTTCCTTCATTCTTGTCCCTTGCTTTAGGCATGAAATAAATATATAAAAAAGGTTTTCAGAATCAGCCCATTTGCTTGTAAAACAATCAGAATCGGGCATGAAGAATCTAGATCGGCAGATAGCTAAAAAGAAATAGGGTGCTCGTAATTTTTTTTTTTTTTTTAGGTGCTCCTAACTTTTTGAAACAACAAAACTTCATAACGTTTGTAAAACTAGGTCTGTGGTGGTTTCCTTTTGTCAGATGTCAGGCAGGCCTTGCGTGGTCAAAGGTGATAGTGCTATCGAACTTGAAAGGGGCAGTTAACAAAACTATTTTCTATGCTTTCACACAGTAGTTTCATCAATCATTTATTCCAGTGTTTACCCTACATAGACCTAGCCGTGTCACCGCGGCAACAAAATGCTAAAAGTCTAAATATTTCACGGGGACAACATGATTTTGTCTTCATTGAACCTGTGCTGCAGCCTTCTGTAGAAGCAGCGATTGTCTGCTGTAAGATCTGCATGTGATCAGAGCGTGCAGAAAGCCGAATTTTTGAATTCCTGTGCTTTGAGGGAGTAAGCATGCAAAGAACACTTTAAAAATTCGTAACATGTTTGTGAAATCTGTCTTAAAAAATCGCAACTTTTCCCGCAACTTTTTGAAAAAGCTGCCGAAAAATCTGGCATTTTAGGCCGCAACAATCACAAAAAAATCCCGCGAAATCCTGGAGGGACTGATTTTTTCAAAGTGTGTCACGTGGATCTCTGTTGATTCTCCAGGAGTTTTTCCTGTGGGTTTGAACACTTTTTCCTGTTTAAGATGACAATAAATAATAGAAAGAAATATCAATGCAAACTAAATCTCTGGGCGAGTCTAAATCAGCTCCTAGTTCACTAGTCAGTGCACTAGTAAGACAATCAGAGAGTTAATAGACTTAAAAAAAAACTCTGTATTATAAATAAATTAATAGACTTATACTGAAGGTATAAAATATGTAGGTATTTAATTATTTATGGTATCTAATATGATACACTTTCATTTAATCATTGTCGGTTGTGATTCACTCGTTTGTGTTTGTTGTTGTCGTTTGTAGACCGCGTGCAGCTGAATCGAATCACTGAATCATTTCACAAATGATTTGATTCAAATGATTCGGATTCTCAGTTTCTCTCATCACTTCTTATAATCACACGATTGATTCATGATATAGAGAGCGAAACAAGACGCATCTTTTGTGTTATTAAAGGCTAACGTTTTCAGTAACACTAAATAAAGCATTACATTTATTTTCTATAGCTTGTAAAAAACGCTTTATTGATGCAACAATGTCCATTGGTTTAAAAACTTTAAAAGCACAAACCTTTCTTCAGGTGACTCACAACAGATGAGGAGCGCGGCGAAGCTTTATGACGTCACATCATCGGAGCAAAATAAAAGTCCCATTGGTGCACTGCTCTCTAGAATCACAAATATATCATAGAAATGTTGATTATAGAATAGAATTTTGTACTCATGATGATGTTTTTCTAAAGTTACTAACATCGTGAATATATTAATATTATTCTCTTTTTTTATGTACATTTATAAAACTTTGTTTTATATTGATAAACCTTGCCACTAAATTCACATTAAACTAGTTTATGCTGCTGTGTAACTGTTACAAGGAGGGTGTGATGACAAATTGATTGATCACTCTTTTGACTATTGTAATCAATCTCTGGCTATTTTGTTTGTTTGTTTATTTATTTATTCTTTTGGAAAGTTACTGAAACACTGTCTGGGTTTTTAGTTTTATTTTGCTATTAGGGCAAATTAGGACACAGAAATATATTTGTGTCAGTTTCTATTTACCACTACATAAGTAATTGAGTGATTAGTCAGTCTGGATGACTGCAGCGCCACACAGTAACATCTCAATCAAGATCTGATGAAGATTCCTGATCTTCTCTTCTGAGTTTACTACAGGTCTAACTGGATATTGCTGGTATTTTGTTTTCAAAATTGTAATTTCACTAAAATTATAACACTAATTATACTTTTTAATGAATGCACTTCTAGAGATTGAGTTTCTAGTAATGCAGGCACTGTAAATTTTATTTTTTGCATTTTAAAATAGCGCTCGGTCACAGTCATTTCCCCGCATTATTTTTCCTCCTTTCGGCGCTTCACACTCCAGTCCAGCGGGTGACACTAACACACAAACCTCTGTTTGCCAAACACCATTAAACCTAAGAAGAAGAAGAATTAGTTTCACTGCTCTCTGTTGTTTTGTTGTGATTCTGTTTTAATTCAGCCTGTGAGAAATGTAGTTTCTGTAAACAGAAAAATACAGTTTTTGAATCCAGTCAGTAAATACCTGTAATATCCTCATCCTCACAGCTGGGACTAGGTTTGGAAGCAATCAGGAATATCTGGAGAAGTATCAGCTGAACTGAGATCTGCTGCTGTGAAGATGGAGTTTGTTAAAGTGGAGAGTGAGGAGAACACGAGTGAACTAGAAACCTGGAGAATGAAACAGGAACCAGAACCTTTGGGAATAAAACAAGAGGATCCAGAACCTTTGAGAATAAAACAAGAGGAACCAGAACCTTTGAGAATAAAACATGAGGAACCAGAACCTTTGGGAATAAAACAAGAGGATCCAGAACCTTTGAGAATAAAACAAGAGGAACCAGAACCTTTGAGAATAAAACATGAGGAACAAGGAGGTTGGTGTTTAATCTTCATTCATCTTTAATGACTGTTTGTGGTACATTATTTCAAAGTTTTATTAATACTGAGTTTCAAGCTGCTTTAGATTTAGTTAATTGTAATAGAAACAATCTTTAAAGCAGAACAGTCTGATGAAAGTATAGATGGGGCACCAAAAACACTTCCAGATCTAGTAAGAACCATTTAAATTCTGCACAGAAGTCTTGGTGACATTTTCTATGAAGCCCCTATTTATTATACATTATAATGGTATTTTTAAGGCATTGTAATGAATGCATTATTTAAAAAAAGAATGTAAATGTTGTATAATCACATGAATAATCATAACAATTACAATATACTATAGTACTTGAGTATTTGAGGTTCTAACTTTTAAAATTATGATTATACATAAGGCATAATGAGCAGCATATTAAATCTATGCAATTTATAATAGGCTATATCATATTACATTTATTTTTAACATTATATTACTTTTTATTTTGATGGTCCCACTAGTCTATTGACTAGAAGCAACTTTGCAACTACATGTCAATTAACAGTCCTTTATTAGTAGTATTATTAGTCTAGTATTAGTACATTTAGGTTAAGTTTGGCTAGGTAGAAGATTCACATATGGCGCTTTTCCACTACACAGTACCAGCTCAGCTCGGCTCGACTCGACTCGACTCGGACCTCTACAATAGTACCTGGTTTGTCATAGCGACGCTGCAAGAAACTGCCGTGACGTAATCTTCTACGCGACACACACCCGCTGTCTGCACCTCCTCGTTTGACCACGGAGTATTCTTCCGAGTTGCCATAATATGTAATGGATTGGATATGTCACGCAATCTCTGGCCAAACTTTTTAAAAATGGTGGGGTTATTCTGGATACTATTGCTGGCGCGTGCAATGACGACGCAGTGAATAGTGACGATTCTCTCTGACCAATCAGCAGTCTGCTGTGTTTTCACGTCACATTTAGTATCGCCTCAGCTCGCTTGGAACCTCGCCGGAGGTGGTACGAAAAAAAGTACCTGGAAGCCGGTACAGGTACAACTTTTACACAGTGGAAAACCAAACAGAGCCGAGTCGAGGCGAGCTGAGGCGAGCTGGTACTGTGTAGTGGAAAAGCGCCAACACTTGCAAAATTACATATCAGTTTGTCTTTTGGGGAACCATCAAACTACAGTGTTAGAGTATATTTAGCATACTACTAAAATACTCTATTTATTACTTGCTGAACTATTACTAGCACTACCTCATAGGGGTTTCAGTTCAATTAAGCAAATTGACTTGACTGGAGAAGCCACATCTCAGTGGATTCACTCCACCAACTCTTATTCGTCAGCATTGAAGGGCCTGAGTTGGACAGTTTCAATGGCCAGAAGGTAGTTGAAAGATGGCACTCTCAAACAGAAAGGGCTCTGTGAGTATCACCCTAGAACAGAGACAATATTTGTGATCTTCTGATCAAGACCAGGAACTTAATACCGTGATATCATACCGTCACCGTTCAAAAGATAAAAAATACCTTGATATTAATTTTAGGTCATATCGCCCACCCCTAAAACAAACCCATACAGCTGTACCATTCATTAACACAGAGCCACGCATAATTCATATTTAAACAGTCGGTTTTCGGATTAATATTAGTCCATATCGCGATTTGATTTAAGTGTAATGAACTACCTTTGATTAATGCATTTGATTAAACTTCAACAAATTCCGTGACGTTCCACGTTAAACTGTAAATCTAATTTTGACTGGATTCCGCGATTCCGTCCGTGTTTTCCGCATCGCGGAAATCATAAAGCCCTACATTTGAGACATGCCGCCGTTTTACTGGCTGGTTGGTCCAGTCTGAGATACTGCCAAACAGCGGACAAACTGCTAGCACTTTTGTATTCCTTCTTCGCTGCTCTAAACAGTGGTTGCTTGTGGGAACACAGCGCTATTTCCTTGTGTTTGCATTCTGAGCCGCGAAGAAGAACTGGCTTCCGATTTGCTAGCGGGAATAACTTATATCTTAAGAAAATGGTATCGGATTGGTACGTGGGTTCAAATACTCGCCGATTCAGATGCTAGATTTTTTGTGGTATCATCGGATGTTTATATATAAAAATAAATTTATATCTAAATTAGGCCTATTTATAAATAAATATACATTATATATAACGTTTGTGTATATAGGCCTATATATAAAATACACATGTATATTATTTTGAAACCAAAAATAAATTAGGCTCAAACATTATTAACAAACGTGGGTGTTTATTTTAGCACTTCCGTCAGTGAACAAGCAGCCTACAAAATGCTAAAATAAATCCAAGAAATAATACATTTAAATATGAAACTAGCATAAAAAAGAGTGTTAAATAGGCTATTAAACAAACATTCATTGCAAAAATTCCTAACAACCTCGACTGCTCGAATTACTGGCCCACCCCGAGTCCGACTGAAACGGGTCTTGTTTCTCTTTCTCTTGCCCATTACACAGCTGCTGTTTTTAATAGCAATGTTTATTTAGGTTATAAAGTAAATTTAGAAATATATTTGTGACACTTTTTATTTGTTAAATTCAAGTTCAAGTAACGACTAAGCAACCAGCGGCAGGCCAATTTAGGCTTCTCAAGTCATCACGATTTAAATTAAAATTCATAGATATAAAAAACTTAAAGCATTTCACAATATTAGTTTAATTGTATAACCTAGATAAATGTGTAATAGGCGCATATTCAATCGTTTGAGCGGAGAGTAAAGCTGAAGCATGCTTTGCAGGACATGAAAGCGCTGGTGCGATGTGGAACTTAATTTTTACTCATTAAGGTAAAACTAAAATATCATCCGGAACTGTAAAGAAATAATTTAAATAATTCAAATCGAAAACAAAACTTCTTCCATTTGAACTCAGAGGCGCGGTTGTCATTGCGACAGCACAGCCCTAGTTCTGCTTCCACCATTCAAGTGGGCCCAACTGTACTTTAGTAATCTCAAAATTTTAAATCGAATGCCAACCCACCGAACGAATATTCGAATAATCTGGTCCAGCCCTACTTAAAATAAATTGAAATAAATAAAATGTAGTAGTAGAAATGGAGGAAGAAAAAAAAAACTTAAGTAATTTTTTTAATATCGGGGGAAGATATCCGATCCTAATATCCACCCCTAGTTTCAATGCCAGCTTGATAGTTTTTGAGACATCCTAAACAAGTAAAGGGTTTCTCAAATTAAATGCATCACCTCTTACAGTTGCTTAAAGGGGTGCTATTATGCTTTTTCACTTTTTGAACTTTAGCCAGTGTGTGGTGTGTATATTTGGGCATAAAAAACATCTACAAAGCTACACATCTCAAAGTCCACTCCAAACAGAGATATTTCGTTTAAAAAAAATCACTTTTCAAGAACTACAGTGAACGACTCGTTTGGACTACAGCGTTTGTTTTCCGGATGCAATGATGTCACAACGCGGTATCCCGCCTACTGAAATTCAATTCGTTGGCGGGTAGGGGATTCGCCTAACTTTACCCATGCATGGACAGCCGCTTTTGGGATGCTACAGCGAGCCGTAGGTCGGGTCGTTTAAACGCAGCTTTAGCTAAAGGTTCGCGAACTGCACTGGTAGCCGTGCTGAAGCAGTGCCATTCATGTGTGTTGAACAGAGGGTCCAAACACAAGCAGATCCGCGGCTCATGTAAACATGAACTAGCACATGTCTACACCGCGCCGTAGAAATGTGCAGTATGTGGTAAGAGATTTATTTATCATACAGTGTAGATAGCTTCACTAGCCTTAAAGGTTGTATCAGCGATTTCTAGCCTGAAACAAAAAGTGTCAAGTTCAACTTTCTTCACGATCAGCTCGCTGCCTGCCCCATAAATTGTCTGTGAAAATAGTTGATAGCGCCGATTGTTTTTTTGGGATATCTCGGACCCTAGGCTGACCAGAGAGACACGTTTTTTTTTCACAGACAATTTATGGAGCAGGCAGCGAGCGGATCGTGAAGAAAGGTCAGCTGAAATTTACACTTTATGTTTTAGGCTAGAAATCGCTGATACAACCTTTAAGGTTTCAGGCATGCAAATAATTAAATACATTAGCACAATAATATTGTCACGTATCCACGATCTCGTATGCTGACGATAGGACCAACAATAGCGTACTATTTACTCATCCTTTATGCATCCTAGGTGTATATGACTTTCTTCTTTCAGACGAATGCAATCGGAGTTATATTAAATCAATTCTGGTACTCATAGAACAGCATAGATTAAAAATAAGTCGATCCATAATAGAAAAAATGCCTCACATGGCTCCGGGGCGGTCGGTAAAAGACTCCTTTAGCGATCAGATGTGTTTGTGTAAAAACAAAACAAAAAAAAAAACGTAAGAATCACTTTAATCTAGTTTGCTGCTTTGGAAAGGGGCGCAGCAGGGCGGAACGCGGTCCACGCTGTTTGCCAATCGCAACGCAGAGGGACTTCTGACCAATCACTATACTTTTGACTTTTCGGAAGGTGGGACCCGGAACTAATCGAGCAGTTTGTGCCAGCCTGGGGAGAAAGCTATTGTAATTTATGTGAAATTATGTGAAAAAATAAAGCGTTTTTTCGAACAACTAAGCATGTCAGCATGTTCAAGTACACCTAAAAAACAAAATAAAGACTTTGTAAAGGAGCATAATAGGACCCCTTTAATACAGCAGTCCTCTTGCCCCAAGGCTCTGCATATTTTGTGTGTATCTCTTATCATATATAACGTTTGTTCCATTTGAACATAAATGCCCTGCAAAGTGGACTTCAAAGTAGAGACCTGCAATCCCGCGGGAATCAGTGGTGTTTAAGTTCAAATCCACTCACTGCTCAAAAGTTTTGCACAGTGCTAAATATTGCATGCTTACGAATTGCAACACACAAAGTGTAGATATTTATGAAAGATTAATTGTGGATAATATCCATTGTGTTATACGAGTGAATTTAAATTGTATTTATTTATAGATGTCATATTCACACTCTGTTAAGATTCATCTTTTGTGTGAAGACGCAGCAGGCGGTAACGTAACGCAAATGTGTGAATGAATACTTCACAAAGTGAAGTAAATTTGAACGTATTTCCAGTGCTCAGGGAGTAGGAAACAATGAATACTGTGTAGGGAACATGTCAATTGGAACACAGTTCATGCACACTACACGCGACATGCAGCGACAAAGTGATGAGATCCCATATATTTCAATGGAGAGCTGGCGATTTCCAGTGCTGAGAGCGACAGGGGCCATCAGCGACCGGATGTGGGCGTGTCCAGCAACATGACAAAGTTCAGAATCTCTCAAATTTATGCAAATGAAGAGCGACTTTCGGGAGCGACCGCCATTAGGAAAGAAGACGACAGTGATCATGTGATCATTCTCCTTTCAGCTCCAGCAGTGATGGAGGAGAAATGAATTCTTGCCGTTAGCAATTGTCCTGTTTTATATGACATGTCCCTGCCCACATACAGAGACATAAATTTAAAAAATGAGGCATGGAAAGGGGTGGCCGATATCGTGGGGATTCCAAGTAGGTTTTTAATGAGCTAATAGGATTTAAAATTAGATATTACCTCTTAAAAAATCAAAACCAAAATGTGTTAAATGTATGACAACAGACAAAATCATAAATTATTAGATAGAAAATACACGTACCAAATTAAAAATAACAGTAAATGCATTAAAATGAATTGTAACCTGCTAGTCATTGCTTCTTAAGTTGCCTTGGATAAAAACGTCTGTTAAATGACGTTACTAAGCAACCAGTGATGAGAACGCCCAGTAGCGACCTCATCGCCAGACTCTGGTGACATGCAGTGACAGAAGTCGCGTTTAGTGTGAACAGGGCTTAACAAACAGATTTTCAGAATCAGGTGCATTATCTAAAGCCCCAGTCAGACTACACGATTTTTTTGTCGGTTCCGACAGTCACTGTGTCAGACTATGCGATTTTGACAGGTTAAAATCTTGTTGTGTCGTGGGTACCAAACATGTCACACTACACGTCGCTTTGCGACCAATCATTACGTGACGTCTACGACAAGTCGCACCCTACTTCCGTAAACAACAGCAGCAATGGATCCAGAAGCGGCGTTTTTTGTACTGGCTGTGTTGATCTCTGAAAAGCGCAAAAAAAAAGAAAAAAGAAAACTCGACAGTGGGCACGTTCCAGGCTTGCTCGAAGAGGACAATATGGGCTGTCAATCCTGCAAAGAGAACTTGAGGTAAAATATCGTTGTTTAGCCAGACAAAAAACGACCGTTAAACAAATAAAAAAGGCAAGCATACGGTTGCCATAGCTCCACAAAGCTTTCTTCCAATTCTTAGGTCCACCTAGTAGCAAAGTCATCTCTCTTTCGTTTATCCATGTTTAAAAGCTGTTTACGGTAGAGGTTATGTGCTCCTATTGGTCAATGTCACCCATGTGACCGAACTCGTCGTGGAGGGCCGGAAAAATATTAAACATGCTAGTCTTTCTGTGTAGACGTCGTGGAGCATCGCAGACATGTACTGGACTATGTCACACTACACGATATGAAACATTCGAATCTTGTGTCCCGACGCCCATTGTCGTATACGATTCTCCACGACACCCTACGAAAATAAAATCGTGGCAAAATCGGGCTAAAATGGTGTAATCTGACCGGGGCTTAAGCGAGACATGCAAAATATGCAGAGCAGGTAGATAGCGAGGACTGGAAACAAGAACTGCTGGCTTAGAGCATATAGGATGTAGTTATATGTTAGTTTTGAACACTAACATGTTTGAATGTTTTGATGTCTGCTATTTTGTGCCACTAAACTGAGCTTTTTTTTACTTGTGTTTTTTCACCTTAGACATGATGGCACTGAAAGAGGAGAGTGATGTACTGAATGAAATGGAAGAGAAAGATTATGATTTCATAGATGGAGAAAAATCTTTTAGTTGTTCACAGACTGAAACGACTTCCTCAAGAAAAATCACTCGAAAAACAGAAAGAAGTTATTTCACTTACCAACAGAGTGGAAAGTGTTTCAATCAAACAGAAAGTATTACAAGACACATGAGAGTTCACACAGGAGAGAAACCTTATGTCTGCCCACATTGTGGAAATCATTTCAGTCTTAGAAAAAGTCTTAAAACACATGTTAGAATTCACACTGGAGAGAAGCCTTACACTTGCCAACAGTGTGGAAAGAGTTTCACTCAACATGGACACCTTAGAGTCCACATGAGAATTCACACTGGAGAGAAGCCTTATACCTGTCAACAGTGTGGAAAGGGTTTCACTCAACATGGACACCTTGAAATCCATATGAGAGTTCACACAAGAGAGAAGCTTTATACCTGCCACCAGTGTGGAAAGAGTTTCAATCATAGACTAACTCTTAAAAGACATGTTTCATCTCACACTGGAGAGAAGCCTTATACCTGCCAACAGTGTGGAAAGAGTTTCACTCAAAAAGGAAGCCTTACCAGACACATGAAAATTCACAATGGAGTGCAGTCTTACACGTGTGATCAGTCTGGAAAGAGTTTTGATCAACATGAAAACCTTGAAGTCCATAGGGCAGCTCATAAAGAGAATTGCCACACATGCTCTGAGTGTGGAAAGTGTTTTCGTCAAAAACGGCACTTTGAAGTCCACATGAGAATACACACTGGAGAGAAGCCTTTCACCTGCCAGCAATGTGGAAGAAGTTTCAACCAAAAAGGAAACCTTGACAGGCACATGAGAGTTCACTCTTGAGAGAAGTCATTTATATGTGGTCACTGTGGAAAGAGTTTCAGAAATAAAGCAACATGAGGTTTCACACATGAGAGAATTGATAACACCAGAGAGATGCCTTTGCTGTGCCATCACTGTGAAAAGACTTGCAGAAACAAGACAATCTTGAGGTTCACAGAAGCACCTCTGATATAATTCAAAATATTTGAGTAGTAAATTTGGGCTTGGTTTACATCTGGGTTTAAAATGTCTTTTTTTTTTTTTTTTTTGTCCACTTTCGACCTCTTCTCTCCCCATTTTGTCAAGGGGAGGGTAAATGCATTGGATCTTTCAGATCTTATGATCAAATGAATAAAATATGTTTTCTCATGAGTAGGTCTAGGGACATTTAGCAAGAAGGAGAAAAAATATAATGAAGAAAACTTAGTAAGCAGAGCAAAAAGGAATCAATAAATTGAGAAGGGGATGAATACAATTTTTTAGTGTGATTTAAAGAGGGGTTATGGAGTAAAAGTATAAATGCATTACCAAATTAGTTAAAACAAGCAGATGATATCAAGTGTAAAAAAAATTTCAAGATTGAGCATTGATGGTAATGTGTAATAGTAAAGAGCAGAGGAATAGTGATAAAAATGGAATTGTTATGTAAGCAATGATTCTAAGTTGCAGTCAAATAAGTAATAAAATATGGAGGTGTGGAGTAATAACTGGGGTCCCATTTAGTGTAAACATTGGAAATGTTGGAGGAAATGTAATTGAAGCCAAACAAAAGTTGTTTGCCAAGTCAGGGGTGATAAATTGTTATATATTATTACGGTAATTATTATTATTATTATTATTATTATTATTAGTTCATTATAGCATCGTTTAAGGGCACTGACATCACCAAGGTTAAGCAGATTGAAACCAGTAAGATTGTGATGTGAGCAGCTACAGCGCGTTAGATCGGGTACAGTTTTTGCTTTTTGCTTTACCACACTGTTAATAAATATTTCCCGTTATGCTTCTCGCTGCCCTCGAAATATTCTCAATCTCCCAGTCAACTGATACGGCCGGGAAGCAGAGACACAGACACAAGTTCTGTATTTCATACTTCAACTTTATTGGCTCAATACAAGAATATATATATATAATATATATATATATATATGAATATTAACGGATGTTATGCATCTAACTAAAATATCTATGTGCGTCATATGGAACAAAAACATTATTGGGAAATAGATCTGGGTATACAATGAGCTCTTCCTGTTATTCCAACCAACCATACATTAATCAGACAGAAACAAGTGTAATGGTGCGTTTGTCTGCGTCAGGCAACGCACCTAACGCATCTAGTTTGACGCATATACGTTGAAGCTGGCAACGCTTGCTTTTTGGTGCGTTCACACCGCACACGTCAGGCAACGCTCCCAACGCATCTAGTTTTTTGCACACTTCCCCTGAGTAAACCATGGTAAACTATTGGGACTGGACATTTTGGAATCCTCTCATGACCATGTTTCGCTAGCTAACGAAATGGGAAATAATTACGTTGAGAAAAGATTTGACATCCCGATCTCTTCAGCGATCTTCATCCAAGCAAGTTCCTTTACATTCCTGTCTTTATACAACAACGAGGACGGATCATACAATTATCTGCGTATGTTGTTGTTTTTCTGCTCCCGCTTCATTCAAAATACGTGTGTTGACGTCGGTGAGAACTCGTGAGAGCTCACGCAAAGCTGCAGAGAGCTGGACAAATTCTAACAGTTGCCTGCTTTGTTTATAAAATAAACATTATCAAGCTCTCTGCACAATTACCTATTTCCCAGTACTTAACTAAAAATGCATAGAATATAGTCAGATAAAAATTCTTCATTCTGTCCGTATATTGACAGGTCTACTCATGAAAGCATATTGAGAAGATACAAGATTATTCATAGCACGATTAATCAAAACTCGAATAAATGGAATAATACAACATATAATAAATGCAAGTATTAAAAGCATAACCACTATAGGGATTAAGGCATTTACAAACATTCTTTGCCGACCTGTAAGCCAGGCCAAGAAGCCATCCCGATTATCCCCAATTTCCCTTGCTTGTAGCTCATTAGCAATTCTAGTCATATTCTTCAAACCTTCATGAATCAAATGACCATCTTTATCATTCTCTTGGATATATGTACAACATGTTGTTCCTACAATAACACAAACTCCACCTTTCGAAAGACAGTAATGACAACATGTAATACTTTTCATTTGGCAATACTGATAAATTCGAGCACATTTTTTCTCTGGAATTTCACCTAACTTGTAATTTCCTTCTTGTCTTTCTACACAAAACAACGAATCAGGAATATAACTCACAATTGTTAATTTTGCAAACACTTGGGGCACAAACCACACTGTTGCATTTGGTCTACACATCCATTGTCCAGAAGTCTTTAAAGCCGGAATCAGTCCAGCAATACTGATGAATGCAATGCATTCCCATTCTTCTGCTGGCGGAGCATCAACAATCACACGTGGTCCAGTAGCACTATGTGTCATTTTAGTGCATTCGTAACAAGGCCCTTTCTTACCATCAGCTCTGGCTGTATAATTAGCAAATCGTCACCACATATTCGTGGCGTATGCATGTGGCGTCTCATCACCAACAAAAAAAGTATGAGCATAGGCAAACAGATTTATGAATGTGACCAGATATATGACTGGTTTTGAAGACATGGCCAGAAACTTTCAGCGATGGTGATTGTGAATTCTTGGTTCTTCTTCCTCATCCTTCGCCTATTGATTCCCCCTCAGCTCCCCGAACTCAGGCAGATGAAGAAACGGAAGGTGGATCCCCTCCTGTGGCTGGAGCAGCCTTCACTCTACTGGCATGAACCCACTGTGGTTGGTAGTCAGTCAGCACCCCGGTCCTCGTCACAGCGATGACCATCGCAGGTCCTAGGTACTTTGGCTCCCAGCTTTGGAGGTTTCAGACACTTTATCAGCACCTGTTGACCTGGAGCAAAAGGGTGAGTCTGCTTTTCTGCAGGAAGAGGGAGAGAGAGAGAAACATCACCATTTATGCTATTTTATGATGATTTATTAACAAGGTTCGGGAGGAACAAGATCAGATAATCAACAAATTCGGCAATGGTGTAATTCGTTTACCCAATCATCCTAACCAGCACAACACGTATATAAACAGACCGCCTTCTTACCTCCTTCCTGTGATAGTTTCTTTGCCTTCGGTTTGGCGTTGGCCAATATATCACAGTCACAACGACGAAACCTGTACTGGGGTTTTTGGATCATTCGTTGCAATCTGCCGGCCTTAGATTCACTTCGAACACGCCTCGCTCGACACCACTATAGTCCCGCACGAGACCCGGCTTTCGAGCGTTGGGTCGCAGCGACAAGCCTCAAACGCACCTGGGCCGCACCCTACTTCTCACCGCAGCAAACCCAACTGGCTTCCCGCTATGGCTCAACTATTCACAGCTGCCTTTTCTGGCCGTAATGCCGCATTTTGTCAGACTACCAGCTCTCGTAGCAGTCGCTAGCGCGAGACGGGCAATGTTGTTAATTACTTTTAGGTAAGTCCAGTGGTTTAGTGGACGATATACGCAGGTTTATGGCATATACACACTTTATCAGGCGGCTTTGCGTATACCCACTATTTCAAATCCCTTCTGATGCGCATTATTCACGTTAGTGTCCCGCATTATTTAGCCAAAATCATGACAGTCTACCACATCCAGTCATATGTGAATAAATATTCGCTAAAAACACCGTAAAAAAAAAAAAAAAGGAAAAAAGACCGTGATGATGCAGTCAGGACCGTGGCGCCAGCTTGCTTTGAAATGTAAATGATGATTGTGCCTAATGCACCCGCTCCCTAGTCATTTGAATCACTACGAAAACAACACCTTACAAAGAAAACTAATCAGATTTTTACGATCAGAAATTTCTTAAACTAGCGAACCCCTGTAAACAGTCCAAGGATCCAGTTATGCATTAAAATAGAATGTTCAAAACTAAATTCATAAATGAAGCGTATGGCCACTTCCCCAGGCATTACTACACCACTGGGTAAGTCGCTAAAGGCAGGTCAGTTATTGCTAAAAAAAACGTTAAACGATGTGATGCATAATTGATGTTCATGTCATTTCGTAACCAGAACACAAACAAAATTACTAAACTTTTCTGTGTATGATTTTTCAGTAGCATTGTAGATGGGTTTTTGAATAAAAAAAAATTATAAATAAAATTATGTGATGAATCATTATGCACAGACAGCACAATAAACATAACGGCAAATAAATAATGTACTTGATCATAAGCACCCATGTTCAGAATTAATAAATATATTATCTATGATGACCTAAAGCAGACAAAGTTTTAGAAGAAATGTTTGCTCTTTGTAGAAGTAACAAACCACTCCCCTTTCCCGTGACCCAAAGTTAAAATAGTGAAAACAAGTATGAGGCTGCACAGGCTCTCCAGCATTTTCTTCCATATATCCCAAGCTTCAGTGACCTACAGCTACAGCAGCTGAAACAAAAGCGAAGTTGCTTCCGCTTGCAACAAGCCTTAATATCTCAATCTTTTTCTCTTGTTTCTTCTAATCCTTTTCTTTTTCAGTGGCCTACAGCTCCCATAGCAGACGCTAGTGCGAGGCCGCCTTAACTGGCTGTGCAGGCTACATGGGGTCTTCAAGATGTTACAAACCCTACTCAGTTCTCGTTATTTACAGCAGCTGAAGGAGGCATGAGGCTGTCTCTGTTTGCAACTTAGGCCCACACATCTCAGGCTTCTCCTGTTACTAATAACCTCTTTCTTTTCAGTGGCATCCAGCTCCCATAGCAGACACTAGCCCTATTTAAGTATGAGGCTACCTCTGCTGACAATTGCGGCCCATGCTCCTCTCCTTCACAGCTTTCTACTTCATTCAAAATAATGTTGTCTTTCTCCAGGTCACATTCTGGCTCTTAAGCATCAAGATGCAGCAGGCCATCAGCAAGCCTAGGCCGCACCCCAGACTCGGCCACTCCTCACACTGCACGCTATCATGGCTTTCCTCCTATCTTTCCCATGCCTTCTATCTCCAGCAGCAGACGCTAGCTCAAAGCTGCCTCCGCTGGCCGCTCAAGACCTCTTACTCTTACCCTCCTGCTACTCCTTTTCCCTATCAGTAACCAGGGGCTAATGCATAAGTGAGGCTGCCTCCGCAAACTGTTATGGCACCGCCCTATCTTCATTCTCATCCTTCTTTTCAATCTAAACCTAACAACTTTATTCAAAGCAGTCCCACTACTTACTCCACTGAATGCCATCACTCTGGAACCACCCCCTGGGCCTAATATCATCAAGTTCCAGGTTCTTGCAAAAATTCAGAGGACTGGCTCCGGAGGCGGGCCAATCGCCAACCCCGGTACCTCACTATTCGCAACTCATATTCCCATAACTCATCCCTTAAAACCGCTTCTCGACGCGTCACTCAATTTTTATCCTCCAAGCAGTTTCTTTGGTTTTTGGAGATTTTCAGAAATTGCAATAACCTCTAAATTCAACGCCATCAGATTTACCCATTCTGGATAATGAAACTATAGCTTATTTGATTAAACAAAGACAGACCAAGAGGAAAAAAGCAACTACATTGACATTTAACCTCATTTTCTCTAATTTAACCTTATCACACCCCTTTTTCTTACTTTCAATTTGGGCATGATCAAGCAAAATTTGCACTGTACCCTCAATTCGTTGTCGACTTTAACCACCCCATTTCATGTCTTTTAGTTCCAAAACACTTAAAATCAAGTTCTCGCTCAATCAGGCATACCCGTGAAAAAAAAATAAAAATACAATAAACAAAAACCAACACAAATATCATATTAGCACAGAGAACCTACCAGCTGTCAAATTCAATTTCTTATTTAGCATCGGACGGGGCTCCCCCTTTCGGTGCAGCAGAGCTGCGGCTCCCTTCGGTCGAAGTGAGAGTCCCTCCTTCAATCACCTATTTTATTGTCTATCCAGCATCGGACAGGGCTCTCCCTTCCTGTGCAGCAGGGCCGCGGCTCCCTTCGGTCACGGTGTGAGCCCTCCGTCTGTCATTCGAAATTACGCTGTGTACTCGACGGCTTATGGGTTCTCCCTACCGGTGCAGCAGAGTCGCGGCTCCCTTCGGTCACAGCGTGAGCCCTCCATCCGACGCTCCCTGCAAGGGGGACCCTCCCTTCCGGTGCAGCAGAGCCGCAGCTCCCTTCGGAAGCAGTGAGAGTCCCTCTGTCAATCGCCTTGTGTAAGAACCTCTGTTCTGGGTCACTGCAGTTTTTCAGGTCTGTCGAGTGGATCAGCAACAAGCGCTTGGGATAGACAACATCACACCAAAGTCTAATACAAGTTGGTTTATTGTTATCTACTAAAGAAGATGGGGCAGTCCCATCTTTTATACAGCACCCTTACAAGCCTTCAGGTAGGCGGGGGTTCACATATCATTTAAGAAAATACTTCTACATATGGGAAGGAAAAATACAGATGATTCAGAGCAACTATAAGGAAGAGAGGAAGATAGTGCAGCAGCACTCAACTGGTTTCCTGCCTACAGATAACCCTGAAACAGACAGACAAAACATTCCCAGACAGACCTGTGTCATCACACTCTTAACTGAAGTAAACTGCAAAAGAGAAGAAAACTACAAAATATTAACTCAGAGAAGCTGCACTGCAAAACACATTAATTCTTATAATCCCCTCTTCCAGACTCTCCTCTAGAGTCTGGATTCTTCTCTATCCTTCTGTGGCAGTGGGCGATATCAGGCCAGGGCCGGGCTTCAGGCCAGTTTTCACGTCATAACTTGCACGCATATCGGGCTTCGGGCCTGCTTTAGAAAAAAACTTAAAAAAAAAAAAAAGTTTAATGAGATTTAATGCGTGCGGTCCCCGGAAGCGCCAGTGATGCCTTACTCGAGCATAGCAGAGTATGAGCGGAGCGCGGAGTGGAGCGGTGTGATTTTGAATGGAGGAAGGAGCGGATTTTTTTTAAAGTCGGAGCGCCATGGTTTTCACTCTCTTCAAGAGCGCTCCACCACTGCTCCATCATGAGTACAATTCATGCCAATGGTCCGTAATATAACTGCATATTAAGCAGGAAATCATTTGTTAAACATGTTTAGCTTGATAGAGATGGATCACTCAAATCAGAAATAATGTGATCTGTAGGTAAAATAACTGACGAAAACGTATTATTTTCATTACAAACTTTGCACTGGATAAAGCAGCAATACTCTTTTAATGCTGACAATTATTAGCTGTGGTCGGAACAAATATTGCACACTATGTTTGAAACTCTCCTGTTATTTTATTTTATCATATTTTATGAACAGGACTGTTAAATTTCAAACATACTTAATTATTTTTTTGACGCGGAGCGGTGTTTCTGATATCAGTGAGTGAGGAGTGGAGCTGGAGCGGAGCGATTATTAAATGCAAGGAGCGCGGGGGGAAATTGTTGCAGTTCCACTCCGCTCACATACTCTGCGCAGCACAGAGATTGTTGTGTTTTTGAAGTTTTCTATATTATTATTTATTCTTTATATATTTGTTCATTATTCGTTTACTTTACCACTGCGACTTTGTATGTTCCGGTTTTGTGCAGCGGAGCTGCCTGCCCTGTTCGAAATGCCTTTGTTCTGAGATGGTGATAATAAACTTTAAATCTAACATTGTGATATATTGATGTTTGTTTTATATCTGTGGATTGCATTGTAGACCAATATAGTGTAGATTTGATATATAGGTTAAATTGAGTAAACTCACTGTGGACCACATACCGCTTGGATATCGATGTCACTTAAAAAACTAAAACTTACATTTAAAAAACAAACAAACAAACACACACACACACAAAAAGCTCAAAACATTTCTCTAAATTGTTCTGATAAAACAAATAAATAAATAAAAAATAAACTTTCTATTAAAGGAACCGTATGTAGGATTGTGGCCAAAACTGGCACTGCAATCACTTTCAAAATACTGTAGAACGGTGTTTCCCCTCCCGCTCCCCCCTGACTCGAGGTTGCCAGCGAAGCTGCAGGAGTAGGCTGCTTCAAGGAGCTTCCAATGGCAAGTAACGAGTCCTACACAGTAATTTGTTTTTCTTTTGTTAATTATGTTAATGCTTCACAAGAGATGTTTTGCGAAGTAATTATGAATCGCAAAAATTTACAGATGGCGATTAGCCAAATATTTCGTAAAGATGTACTGTATACCACATTTCAGTCGGAACATAGATTGTTTTCATACCCTGCTAGTGGTGCGATATAAAGCTTTTTATGAACGCATTTAGCACGGCCGACCGCAGAAAATCCACTGTGTAGCCTACGGAAGCAAAGTTAGCCAAACATAGATGAATCTTAACGTTACCTATCAAGGAGAAAATTAGCAACGTTGGCGTCTATCTTCAAATTCTTCTCCATTTTCAGCCGTCTCCATCTTTCAAAGGCATCTCCTATACAAATCCTTGTTTTATTTCGGACTTTGTCACGACGTATTTCGGATTCATAACGAGGTCTTTCAGGTTCCGTAACTTTATACATGTTTTATCTGACTCGTTCTTAGCAGCAGCTGTAACTAACTAGAGCTTAGCTGGCAACCCGTCTCATGAAACTCTACTGACTTTGTGATTGGTAGATAGCTGGAGGGTGGAGCCTCAGACCAAAACACAAAACGACAACAATAACATCAGTTGAGGGCTGCCACTCTCACTTTTAAATGACAATATCCTGGCCGGACCACTGTTGTCAGTGATATAAGTATTTGAAATGAACATGATTTCTTAATGTCTAGTGACATGTCAGGGCCATTTTATGATTAACTGACATAAGTTTCTTACATACGGTTCCTTTAAATACGAATCTGGTCTATTTTAATGGCTGTAACAGTATAAGCTGTTTGGCGGAAAAAAAGACGAGCTTCGGGTCGGACTCGGGCCAAAGATTTTGATAAGCTGTCGGACACGGGCCGGGCTACAGCCTGTGCGTCTCGGGCCAGGGCCGGACTAGGGCATAGATTTAAGGCCCGTGCAGGGCTCTACCTGCCAGCGCAGCTGTGGTGCTGTTAACAAATGATGCCAGTCGATAATGCATGATGTTGTGTTGTCTCAGTAGGTCAGAGACGCCGAACTGAGGAATCATAGACTTCCAGAACCGAGTCCAGTGTGACCACATCTGATGTTCATCGGGGATGTCCTCGTTGTCCACTGATCGTTTGCTCCTGAAAGACAAATCACGTTGTATATGCATAACAGTCACACGATTTTGCAGCTGCACTGGTGCACAGAGGCCTGTCCAGCTCATCCTGTAAGTGTTGTTAACAGTGTCCCCACCACAGTACCAGTACCAGTCATCAGCCAGCACTGCACCTTTTCGCTGGCCAGGGATCTTCACAGAGCATGAGCAATTCAATGCAGGCAGTGTTCCTAGAGATGTAACAAACAGTTCTATTATTTCCCTTAGCACATGCTGCGGTGTTCTTCTCACATGAGCCCCTCTCGAACCTTGGACAGTAACTTTGCAGCCACCTTTCTATACCCTGCCCTTGGTTTATTATTTGTTTAAAATTTGTAGCACTTATACCTGTCACCCTTTCACCTGATGTCCCATTAAAACAATAAGGAAACATAAAACCTTCTGGTAACACCAGGCTAACTTTTACATCAACAGTTTCAGTTTCATTTTCACTTTATGCACTACCTTCTTTCTTGCACGTTTCATTCATACGACAGTAATTATGGTACCGTTTAGTTTCATCAGTATAGGGTGTTGTTACCCTCTTTACACACCTAGGAGACCATACATACATTTTCCCTGCATAATATGTACAGAACACAGTGAAATTGGGGGGTTCACAGTTATAGACAAATGGTTTCAAGGATATAGTTATTGTGGTGCGGAATAATTCTTGACACACCACACATGATTCATTGGTCAGTTGACGCGCTGTCCAGTTGGGGTACTGCCAGAAGAGGTTTCTTTTGGCCTCCTCCTTTGAAGCGTTGGGTACCATGAGTCCAGCTAGGACAATACAGATTATTGCTCTGGAAAACAAAAACAGTTAGTACTTGTAATACATTGTTCTTCATTTCAAGGGTTTCACTCTGGTTGCATGAATCCACTGTGGAAAAAGATCAGTTAAAACAGCAGTTCTGGTCACAGCTAGTATCTCTGTAGGCCCATCATACAGAGAGTCATTGAGGCCCCCGGTTTTTAGTTTCTTTATCAATACTTGATTGCCCACTTCAAAGGGGTGTGAGTTAGCTTTAGGGATCTCAAGATGTTTCATGTTAACCCTTTCCCAGAACTCAGTAAATTTTTCTATTAGGCCTACAGAGTACTCAGACATATGATCAGTTAACACCACACCTATCCCTACCATTACGTGGCACCAAGGGATGGGGAAAGGTCCATCACCACCTCATAGGGTGATAAGTTATCTAAATTTGGCTGAGGCATCATTCTTAGGTCTGCTAAGACAATTGGAAGGACCCTTGTCCAATCGGATGTATTCATACTGATCATTGCTTTTCTTATCTTTTGTTTAATGGTCCTATTCTTCCTCTCAACGAAAGCTGAGCTTTGAGGATGGAAGGGTATATGTAGTCTCCAATCAATTTGTAACTCTTTCGCCAATTGCTGCGTTACTTTTGATGTGAAAGGTGTGCCCTTATCCGAATCTATTGATACCGGGATACCATATCTGGGTATGATTTCTTTGGTTAAAAACTGCACGACCACATTAGCGTTTTCTTTGGCACATGGAAAGGCCTCTACCCACTTAGAAAATTTGTCCACTAGCACCAAGAGGTATTTAAAAGGTCCCCTCTTGGGCAAGTGTGTGAAATCAACCTGCCATTCAGTAAATGGTTGGTTAGGCCTCGGCAGGTGTTGATGTTTTGCTGGAGGTTTGCTCATATTATTTTTAGCGCAAGTTAAACATCTGTCAAGAATGTCATTAACCGTTTGCGGTAATTGGTCGACGCAAAATAAATCTATCTAGTACCCCTCTTCGGCCGCGATGAGTGATACCATGAAATTCGCGGACGAGAAACGGTAAAACAGACGTAGGTAAACACAGTCGACCCTCCTTGTCACGCCAGAGGTCATCAGGTCCCTGAGACGCAGAAAAAACTGACCAGAATTGACGGTCAGATTCACTTGCTGCTTTCTGGACAGCGACAAGGTCAACATCTGGAATTAGTGATGACGTCATTTTTGAGGTTGACACTAGAGCTACATTAACATGGGCTTGGAGGCCCCTCTTGAGCAGCCGTTTTTGCATTTAGGTCAGCCAATGAGTTACCCTTAGCCTCATCTGTGTATAAATTCGAGTGACCCTTTGTTTTTACTATAGCTAATGAGCGAGGTAGACAAGAGGCCTCAATAAGTGTTTCAACAAGATGCTGTCGAGATTCCCACATTTGGGGAATTCGCAAGGGTTTGGGTTGTTGTTTACTGAAGAAAATTATTTGCAGTTTCATCAGCAGAAGTCTCGATGGAGTGCAGACAGCGACTGAGTGCAGATAGAGACTGACACACACACACACACACATAGAGGCTTTATCTATCTTGAAGGTTGTCTTAGCCAGGCAAGCCTCTTTATCAGTGTGTTGGACACACACACATTTAGGTCGATCATTTTCTGGTTTTAGGCAGGGAACAGCCTCGAGCAGACGCGTCTCATCAGACTTATTACCCATTTTTGACATTATTATGAATTTATAATCTGCGCCAGTGAAATGGCTGTGACACGACAATTTTATCAACATTTCCACGAAGTGTAATGGTTTGTCCACTTCTGGTAACATGCTCAAAATGTCTTTCAAAGTCGAGACGGATGGCGGAGTGATCTCTATGTGGCCCTGTTGTTATCCATAAATGAGCTTCATTTATTTTCTCGACGGGCGCTGGTGGGGGCGCGGCGAGCTGCGGAAGTAAGCGCGGGCGCGCTGCGCGCAGGTATGTTAGGCGCGGGCGCCGGATAGTGTGGCAGCGTGCACGGCGGGAGTGAAGAAGTAGACGGTACTTCTGGATAGAGTTTAGCTGCTTTCTCTAATTTGGTTTTCTGTAACTTCGACTCAGCCTCAGCTTATAATTGTTTCTCTTTTTTTCCTGTCGGCTTTTTCGGTACCACATTCCTGACAGATTTTGGCAGTGAAATACCCTGTTTATCATTCCATACAGTTTGCATTTTTAACCAAACATCATACCCGTCTTTCATATATTTTTGGTCCCATTCAGGGTCACCTTCGCCTTTATATGTCAATCGAAAAGCTTGTGCCATATGATTTGGGTCAAAAGAACCCATTCGCGGATATGTAGGATACATCCCATTGGCTTCGGTCCAACCTGCTAAATTATTCACCCATAAATTTGTATAAAAACCCCAACTACATCTATTCATCCAATCATTTGGTGTTTCGCCAGGATTTGGTTTAGGATAGGTGGCTCCCATGATAGATATACAGATATATACAGATATTCACCTCACCACGGGACAGACCGAAACTCGTGACCCACACTTTTGCTTTTAATTTATTTGAGCGCGCTCTCTCAGTTTTGCTGAGAATATTGCGGCGGCCTTCAGATAGGCAAACTATACTTCGCCTTACCTGGTCCTCGCAATGTATTTGCGGCAGCCTTCAGATAGACAAACTATACTTCATCTTACCTGGTCTGCGCAATATCTAGATAGACAAACTATACTTCATCGTATCTACTCACAACACGAACAATAATGTAACTAATCAGGTAGACAAACTATACTTCATCTTACCTGATCAGAGACATCACGTCGCGGTCACCAAATTGTTAGAACCTCTATTCTGGGTCACTGCAGTTTCTCAGGTCTGTCGAGTGGATCAGCAACAAGCGCTTGGGATAGACAACAACACACCAAAGTCTAATACAAGTTGGTTTATTGTTATCTACCAAAGAAGATGGGGCAGTCCCATCTTTTATACAGCACCCTTACAAGCCTTCATGTAGGCGGGGGTTCACATATCATTTAAGCAAATACTTCTACATATGGGAAGGAAAAATACAGATGATCCAGAGCAACTATAAGGAAGAGAGGAAGATAGTGCAGCCGCACTCAACTGGTTTCCTGCCGACAGATAACCCTGAAACAGACAGACAAAACATTCCCAGACAGACCTGTGTCATCACACTCTTAACTGAAGTAAACTACAAAATATTAACTCAAGGAAACTTCACTGCAAAACACATTAATTCTTATAGTTACAAAGAGGGTTTGCTGGCAAATTTGATTTATAACTCTTTTGACTATTGTAATCAGTGTCTTGTTATATTGTTTGTGTATTTATTCCTCTTGAAAAATCATTGAAACACTGTCAGGGATCTTATTTTTCTTTTGCTATTTGGGTAAACAAGGACACGACAATATATTTGTCACAGTTTCTATTTACCACTTCAGAAGTTTACAAAACGCTGACTACAATTTCTGAGAACCCCATAAATGTGAAAAGGATCTATACACAATCAAAGTCACATAATAAAAAAGGTTCTTGTCAATCTTTGCATGAATTTTGTCAGTTACTTGCAGAGTTAAGAATTTGAGATGTCTTAAATCATTTTTATTTGCCAGAAGGACGGTTTCTGCCAGGATACTCCTCAATTTCTTCCTCATACTATAAACGTTAACTAGAAATACATCCACCAGAAAAACAACAAAAAAAGTTATGTATTAGTTTTTATGATACCGTCCAAGCCCACTGGGTATCAAGCCCCACTGGTCCAGGCAGGTGTTTTTGGGCGATCCAGCTACTTAATCACTCAAGAACAACTTGGTTTCCTGCTCTCATGTGGATTTGCAGCTTCAGAGATTTCTAAAATCCTGGATGTGTCAGTCAGTACAGTTAAACGGAGATTGAGGTATGAACAACCATTTCATACATGCATAGTAACTTTTCACTTATTGCTAATGTTTGAAATGTCCTTTAGTTTTTATTTTTATTTTTTTTTATATGTCAGTATGTTTAGTAAGACAGGAAGACACATTCTGAGGTGCAGTGAGTGTCTGTGTGTTATCTGATTATCCATTCCAAATCACTTTCTATGACATGACATTACATTAATATTGCATTAACAGACTTGCCTGTTCCACAATACCATTCAATTACTGTGTTTTATCTCTCTGTTTTTCTTTTCTTCTCACCTGTAAAGCTGCTTTAAAACAATATTCATTGTTAAAAGCGCTATATAAATAGAATTGAATTGATCTGAATTTAATAGTCCAGTCATTCTGGTCAGTTCTGTGTGTTGCAGGTCCCAACTTGCTGTGGCACATTGATGGAAACCACAAGCTGATCAGGTAGATGTGGCTGATCAATTAATTGAATTTGGAATTTCCATGGAGCATTGAGAATAGCTGGATGGCTGAAACGTCTGCTCTTGCTCTATTAAAAGAGTTGTTTCTTTTTGCTAAAGACTTTGTCTATTTTTTTCAGAGTGCAAACCACCTACAGCTTCTTTCATGGCCTGTGTTTACAAAACATTAAAGTCACCGTGACATTGAAGTTACACTATTTTCCATATTTTGACCTACAGTACTGTGCAAAAGGCGCATCAGTATTTTCGCCCAAATAAATGATTTTAGTTGATTACATAACAAACACAGGTTTGTTAGGAAACAGAGGAAACAAAGCATACATATAGGTGGTTAATTTCACTAGGACTAGTATTATTGCACAGTATGCACGGATAAGCGCAAATAAGGAATTTTTTAAAAGGAAAGAATTAGGAGGTAAGGAAATATTTCTTTATTTTATTCAAATGGATTCATATGAATGCATATGGAGATCAGCATTTTTTTTTTACAGCTGCCAGAACACACAGAACACTTTGAGTGTGTGTTAGAAATCTGGAATGGTGAGAAAGCATAGTTCTTGGTATGTTTTTGTCTTTAAAACTAAATTTTAGGTGTTAGCAGGCAAAGTTTAAATCCTGTCAGACTAAGAATGTTCATGCATTATGTCTGATGGCAGAGAACAGGTGTCTCTTGTGGCTGTTTGAACACATTCAACTACATGAGTGCCGACACTATGAACACTTTGAATATTTTTGTTACAGAGTTAACATAATATAAACCTTATAACATAGACGATAAATATTTTTTAAAACAGATAAGGTATTTATTTCCTTTTCATTTATCCATTATAACATTTATTTAAATAAGATAAATAAAAGCAAATGTAAAAAAAAAAAAATTACTTATACTTGAATATTGTACTGATGGAACAATACAGTTGAAAACATTGAGCACAGCTGAGTTATACAATTAAATTTATTAATTCATTATATTAATGTATTGCATGCCAATTTAAGATTTAAAGCAAAATGTTTTAATGCTAGAAAACCAATGGTGTTACGGAGGGAATGCTCAGGAAAGTGAAGAAAACTTTCACTAATAAACAATACCTATTTGATTAATATACCTAGGTATATATAAATGTAAAATGCAGATATTTATGTGCGTGGGCTACACAAGAAAAGGACAAATTAACAGAAACAGCCTTGCACGACCATTATTTCCCCAAATAAACCCTCAACTGTTGTCTAGGCAACACCTCATGTGCATTGTGATGACTGGCCCCACAGAACTGAGGGGCGGGGTGAGCAGAGATTCATTTCAATTAAAGGGCCAGGTACTGATATCACTTGAAGAGAACAGAGGCATTTTTTACCATGTAAAATTAGTGTTTCTACAATACCATTGAGAATTTTTTAATCAAAGTATATTACAAACTTTTCATTTGGACCCTAAAGCATCATATTAACTTGTGAAAAATCGGCATCCGATGACCCTTTAATGTACTAAGAGAAGAGAGCACTGGGCAACCTGACCCCTGAGGTTCCTTATGGGTGCAAATGGAGACAGGTCTGGCTGGTAGCACCTCATTAGTGGCCATGCGATTCTCCAAGTTAGACAAGACTACAGCTATATAAATGCATCTATAACTACAAAATTAAATAAATGTTAAATGAACATAAAAAAACAACAACTGTGGACATAAACGTCATAAACACATGATTGATTGAATAAATGAAAGAATGAATGAATACATTTGGAAAATGTAATAATATGTAATTAATATTATAAATATTACAATTTGTAAATATAAATATACTTTAATATGTATTTCACCAATAGAAAAACTCTTAATACCACTGACATAAGTTTTATTGTTCATATGTGTTTCCATGTAAATATCAGGGCACTTTTTGGATCACAGACAGAGAAGCGCGTGAACAGGACTTTTATTTTTTGATGTAAAAAAAAAAAAAAATGTGACGTCATAGGGCTGCGGCGCGCTCCTGCATCAGTGAATGGTTTCAGTTGAAGAAAGGTCTGTACTTTTAATCATTTAAAGTGTTTAAATTCATACAACGCGTTCAGTCTATTATATGGTTTACAAGCGATTTAGACTGCATAATTATTGCGTGTAACATTGGTATATTTAATCTAAAAATGAGCGTTATTTTGTGAGTAACGCGCCTCCACAGATCAGTCTGATTTCTCTCTCGGTAGTGATTCAGATCATAAACACGAATTACAAACTCCGAGTCAATTGAGTCAGTTGATTCACAAAATGATTCACTGTTTCGAATCGCTGCACGCTGAGAGACCTGCTGCTCAAAACAGTGAAAATACAACGAGAACAAACTCAAACATGTGACAACTTTTACAAACAACTGCAAACGTTTTTGTTATTGTAATGACAATCTTTAAATACAATAGCTTTTTTTTTTTTAATATGGATCAATTAAATGTAATATAGGCTACTAAATGTTGAAGCTGAAGTTTTGAGTGTTTGTCTAATCAGATAATTAGACTCCCTTATTAGTGCACTGACTACTGAACTAGAGCTGATTGAGATGCACACATTTATTTTTTCCTGTTAAAAATTGTCATCTTAAACAGGACAAAGTTTCCAAACACGAAAGAGAAGAAAAAAAAACGTCTGGTGAGGCAACTGAGATCCATGCAACATAAAGATGGCGTTTATTAAAGAGGAGAGTGAAGACATGAAGATTGAAGAAACATTGAGAGTCAAACATGAAGATACTGAGGAACAAACAGGTTGGTTTTCATTCTCAAAGCTGAACTGTCCTCTACATTTTCTCAATTCATTTGTCTTTGGCAGGTGTTTTTCTACAGTTTGCCCTCTTGTAGATCTCTTTTTTTTTTTAAGGATTTCAGCTTCATTTTTTTCTTAGAGTTATCTTAAAGACCATTTTTCACTCATAGTGCTCTTATTTAAAAACAGCATTTAAAGAATTGTGTGAAATCAAATATTTATATGTTAATATTCACTGCTAGGATTGAGTAATGTTTTCATATGAAATAGGTAAATAAGGGTTGTGTTCATGTGGTCTAACTTGCTCAGATGTAATGATTACGTATGTGAAATAAAGTCTGGTCGTCGCTTTCACTCGACTAGTTCTGCCGCCTTAATAGTTCAATGAATGTTAGTTTATGAGAAGAGTCAACTAATATTTTATTAGTTGGTCAGTCACAGAAAAAAATTGTCCATGTCAAAAAACGTTAAAGAGATCGTTAACATCTAGGACTAATTCCAGTATATCAGGCAGGGGAAAAAAAACATTTGCGCCTATCATTCATCAACCTCACATCTGGCTTATCATTTGAAAGTGAAGCATGTAAATAAGCAGCGGACCGCTTCATCTGGTGACTCAAGCTGGACTGAAGCACACACCAGTTTATCAGCCGCCTCAGTATTTAAGCTGCTTTTTCTAACATATAGGCTGGGCAAATGCTGGGGTTGTGTGATGTTTGTTTCAGAGAGGGGTGTTAGGGGTGGGTTTTACATTAGCACTGGCCTGACAGTGGAAGTGCTGTTTGATTGTGGGCTTGCGGTTTGAGGTGCAAAGCCGTTGACCCTGTCCAGCTCATTGTTAGCCCTGGTACGCACTGGCCCAAACTGGCTATTGTCAACATGAGTGTTAAAGGAACACTGTAGTGTACATGTAGTGTATCTCGTAAATTGCACCTCCCTTTTGCAGCCAGTCTCTAGCGGCCAGTCAGTGAATTGCAGTTTAAGCCACTTCCATGTTGGTTTCAATTGAGAGAGCGGGAGGTTGCAGCTTGAAGACGCTGCAGGCAGTGGTGTGAAGTAAATTTCAAAGGGTTTCCAGTGTTTAGGGAACAATGAATACTGTGTAGGGACCATGTCAGTTGGAACACAGTTCATGCAGGTGTGTTATCTAAGAGAGACATGCAAAATATGCAGAGTAGGTGGAGCTTGAGGACTGGAATTGAGAATTGAGGGCATATAGGATTTAGTTTTGTGTTAGTTTTGACACTTTACATCAGGGCTATTCAATTTGCGGCCCGCCAATCATCTTCGTCCGGCCCGAGGGAGCAGCAGGTGGCTTGAATGGTTTTTGCACTAACTCATAAGCGCTGCTATTTCTGTTTCATATGAGAAACATTAAACAGCAAAAGAAGCGAAAGAGAAACCAAAGCGCGCCATGTTTGAGCTGCGCAGCGCTGACCATTTATCAGCTCGGTCCGCAACACAAACACGCTTGTCCAAGCTCAGAACAGCCTCAGGAACCAAAGTTGATTTGATTTGTTGATTTCGAGATCCAGTGAAAAGTGTTTGAATTCAGCCAGAATGATTTAATGTTGCTGAAAGATCAGTGAGAATCATTCAAATTCTGCTCAGAATTCTGTTATTAACAGCGCTGATGTAGACTATGTCAAACAACCAGAAGTCACACCAACTTAAGCAAAGTTGAATGTCAGTATTCATTTCAGATTTTTTTTTTGAGAGAAATTCAAGCACTTTCCAATGACTTTAAAGCATTTTGCACAACCATTTTAAGCACTTTAAAGCTCTTATGACTCAATTTGAATGTTATTTTGATGGCCAAAATATACTTTGTAGTAAACAAACACTTATGTAAAATTAAAAACATATAACCAGTATATGGCAATAATAATTTGTATATTTTATGCATATACAATTTATAGTTTATGTGAAGATTGTTTTAAAATCACCTAAATTTAAAGCTGTTATATATTTCAGAGCTTATTAAATGTTGGGCTTTCAATTCTACTGTTATGTTGGATGGACATAATTAATATGTAAATCTGAGAGAAAAAAAAAATTATTTAAAAGAGACACCAGTAGCAATATTGCTAACAATTCTTCATTAATAAAAGGCTACTTGGTAAAAACATGCTATTAAAGGGATAGTTCTAGCATTTAAGACATGAAGTTGTATGCATTCCTTATCAGCACTATAGTGTATACACACTGACCCACACTGCGTTCACCTCCCTGGTCAGAGTTCTGGCCGCTGGAAGTTTTTCAAGAAAGTAGTCACGGTTAGTTTCCGGGGCCTCAAAACTGTGCGTTTTTACGTGAAAAAAATATATGCGTTTCAAAGCTTGATATATTTACATCACAAAAAACACTCCTGACAAAAATCATACCTCAGTTTTAATCGGCACTATATTCTTTCCGTTTCCATCAATCCGCGCTGCTGTCAGTTCGCACGTTCCGATCAGCTGTTGATAGCGCGACTCGCTGACAACATGTCTGACTACGAAACTTCTGATGATGAAACCAATTTTAGCACAATGTCAGACGGAACAGACGATCTATATATTTTTATATTAGACCTCGTTTCACGTGATTTCCACAGGAGTCTAAACATCAGATTGTTTACTGTACAGTTTAGACATGGGATCTCCAGTCCTCGTGAGCTACTGTCTTGCTGGTTTTAGTTTTTCTCTGATGCAACACTCCTGACTCAAATCAACGGGTAATTAGCAGGCTTGTCTCATTTGAGAAAGGTGTCCTGTCATAGGAAAACATCGCGCTGCAGGAATGTAGCTCACGATGAGCGGAGTTGGAGATACCTGGTTTAGACCTACCTGTATGTGACTTCAAGCACACTTATAAACACGATGATACCGACACACGTTCTGCATAGTTACAGACAATAACAAATATAGCAAAGCATCATATTTTGTTGTGTTATATAGATTCAATTAAATTCATTAGTTATGACATTTGCCGATTTTCTCACCACATAGACAGTCGATTATTGTCGATGTTATCACTGCCCCGGTTAGAATATTCTCAGTGTAACGTTAGCCTAAAAACCGACGTTAGCTTCAAAATAAACCTGTCGTATGCGACATAAAGTTAGAAAATAGAGCTTACCCGTGGTACTGGTACAGCAGAACTCTTTAAAATCCGTTTTTTGATTTTTCCTCCTTGGTTGGGGATGTAATCGTCTTCGCTGAAGTGAGCACTGCACACACGAAAATCCTTGATACTGGATATTTTAGCTCCCACAGAGTAGCCGATGGCAACCAGCCAAAGCTGTCTCATAATTAACGTTATATCAGAAACAGGAAAACGATGGAATCTGAACGGCGATCCCTGCACATTCTTGTGGTCACAACCTGGGAATTTACAAGTTCGCACCATTGTTAATTTTCTTCTTTTTACGTCGTTGTCATTCGAGTGTGTAAACACTATGGAACAGCTGATCGGAACGTGTGAACTGACAGCAGCGCGGATTGATGGAAACGGAAAGAAAATAGTGCCGATTAAAACTAAGGTATGATTTTTGTCAGGAGTGTTTTTTGTCATGTAAATTAATCAAGCTTTGAAACGCATATATTTTTTTCACGTAAAAACGCACAGTTTTGAGGCCCCGGAAACTAACCGTGACTACTTTCTTGAAAAACTTCCAGCGGCCAGAACTCTGACCAGGGAGGTGAACGCAGTGTGGGTCAGTGTGTATACACTATAGTGCTGATAAGGAATGCATACAACTTCATGTCTTATATGCTTGAACTATCCCTTTAAACACATATTAAAAAAACACTTTGTTGTTTCTACGTTAATTTGGAGGTTCATTGTGAAATTATGACAGTATAAATATATAAATATGCGATTGCGAAATTTGTGATTTTTTTTTTTTTTTTTTTTTGTATTGATTGACAGACAGC
The DNA here is from genome assembly GCF_049309525.1 of Garra rufa. Taxonomy (NCBI): domain Eukaryota; kingdom Metazoa; phylum Chordata; class Actinopteri; order Cypriniformes; family Cyprinidae; genus Garra; species Garra rufa. The sequence continues at coordinate 78,851,788 of NC_133361.1, read as the reverse complement.
ACCTTAACCTTTTATAGATGTTGGTGTTGGTAATATAAGTTCATTTAAGTGAATATGCATTTCAGTGTAATTGTATAGGCCCCCTAGAAAAAGATGGTGACGGCTCCCATCCCCTTGGCCCGCTTCAAATTTGCAGTTCGATAATCCGGCCCTTAAATGGATCTAATTGAATAGCCCTGCTTTACATGTTTGAATGTTTTGATGTCTGCTGTTTTGTGTCTTTAAACAGGGGTTAACTTTTACTTGTCTTTCTTCACTTTAGACCTGATGGCACTGAAAGAGGAGAGTCAAGAACTGAATGAAATGGAAGAGAAAGATTATGATTTCATAAATGGAGATAAATCTTTTAGTTGTTCACAGACTGAAACAACTTCCTCAAGAAAAAAGACTCGAAAGAAAGGAAGAAGTTTTTTTACCTGCCAACAGTGCGGAAAGTGTTTCAGTCAAAGAGGAAGTCTTAAAAGACACATGAGAATTCACACAGGAGAGAAACCTTATGTCTGCGAACAATGTGGAAAGAGTTTTACTCAACCTGGACACCTGGGAGTCCACATGAGAATTCACACCGGAGAGAAGCCTTATGTCTGTGAACAGTGTGGAATGCATTTTAATCATAGGCTGAATCGTGAAAGACATGTTTCAATTCACACTGGAGAAAAGCCTTTCATATGCCAACACTGTGGAAAGAGTTACACTCAAAATGGAAGCCTTACCAGACACATGAGAATTCACGAACAGCCTTATGTGTGTGATCAGTGTGGAAAGAGTTTTGATCAACATGAAGACTTTGAAGTCCATAAGAAAACTCATGAAGAGAGTCCTTACACATGCTCTGAGTGTGGAAAGAGTTTCAGTCAAAAACAGCGCTTTGAAGACCACAGGAGAATTCACTCTGGAGAGCAACCCTACACATGCCCTCAGTGCGGAAAGAGGTTTAATTATAAGCATCACCTTCAAGACCACATAAGAGTTCACACTGGAGAGAAGCCTTTCACCTGCAAACAATGTGGAAGAAGTTTCAATCGAAAAGGAACTCTTAACAGACACATGAGAGTTCACTCTGGAGAAAAGTCAGCTAGATGTGATCACTCCTTTACGAAAATGAACAATGTTTTTTTCGTAGCAACCATGGTTTAACTATAGTTTTAGTAATAAAACCATTTTAACTATAAAATAAACCATGGTTCTACCACAGTCACCATAGTAAAACTGTAGTTTTTGAAGTAAAACCAAAGTAACTCCAAAATAAACCATGGTTTTACTACAGTAATTGTAGTTAAAGGAGAACTCCGGTGTGATATTGACCTAAAGTGTATTGAATCATGATACCGAGTGTGAACGTACCTTGCATATCTCATCTCGGTTTGTGTCCAGCTGTCCGAAATCTGGGGTCAGTTAGCCGATGCTCACAACAGGCTGTCTATGAGAGTGAATAGGGCATCTGAAAAGCCATGTAAATAAATCACTGTTTTACGCCATTTACGAGGCACAAAGTAGCTCCACACTTCATCGGTAGACTTCCTAGGGCCCTGACATTTAAAACGAGACATTGAGAACTCAGAAAAAGCACCGGTAGTTTATTTACAAGAAGATTTATACAGACAGTACCTGGGAAAGAAAATCCGGTCGCCGCCATCCTGAACTTAGTCACGATAAATCGAGTGTCGAGCACCAATGAATTTATCAGGTTGTAGTTTCCTTCGTGCTCAACACTCGACTTATCGTGACTACATTTAAGATGGCGGCGGTGGACATGTTCCTGGTGGAAGATGTCTGTATAAATCTTCTTGTAAATAAACTACCATTTTATACTATTTACATGGCTTTTCCGATGCCCTGTTCACTCTCATAGACAGCCTGTTGTGAGCATCGGCTAACTGACCCCAGATTTCGGACTGCTGGACACAAACCGAGATGAGATATGCAAGGTACGTTCACACTCGGTATCATGATTCAATACACTTTAGGTCAATATCACACCGGAGTTCACCTTTAAGCCATGTTTTTTTTTTTATAGTAAAACAATAGTAACTACAAAAGAACTATGGTTTTACCACAGTATCGACAGTGAAACAATAGCAATGATTAAATGAACCATCTATAGCATAACTGTGTTAAAATAAAAAAAATGATGTACTATAATATGTGTGCTTATACTTTTTACCCGGAAGAAATAAATAAGTATGATTTTGTAAAGGAAAAAAATGAATACATACATATATAAAATAATGGCTTTAGCTGCTCTTCCTCTTTCACATCCGAATTGTTTTGCTTCCTGGGGATTGAGTTGGTTTTGCAGACCCATCTCCTTAATTTCCCAAACATACAAAAAAATACATAAACAGTGATACTTTACCAGAAGCACATAACACACTCAACACTTCTTCAAACACTTTCTTGTGAAGACCTTATCCCTCTTTATATGGAGCCAAATAAACCAAAATGTCACAACTGTCGATTGAATAAAAAAAAAAAAAAAAACATTATACTATGTTTATCATAAAGAACAGGCTTTTTTATTATTAAACCACTATGCTTTTTTTTCTGTTCTGTATTTTTATGATGTTTTTGCAACCTGGTCATTTGGCAATACATATACATAATTTACATAAGCAATAACAATGTGTATACTGTACAGATGTAAGTCCACATGAAGTGCCACGTCTCCTATAGATCACAGCACCTCCCAAGAACCTCACAGCAGACAACATCGAAACAACAATACACATTCACCACATCTGCCCACAACAGCACAAATTACCCAATATGCCACTGTGTGCTTCCCAAGTTCACTGTTACACAAGCAACACATGAAGATCTCTGTGCTAGATTTTTTTTGCCAACTACACAAGCTACATCCATCACTTCATCCACATCAGCCCCTCATACATCTACACTAGCACTCACTGAATCTCAAACATCAAGCTCAATCATATCACCCACTAAATCCCAACCATCAACACAAACACACACTCCCCCACCCAGACAATAAAATATATCCACAGATGTCTGCTGGGAGTGTTTCTGTGTCTGTGTTAGTTATTTATTTTTGTGGCTCAACCTTTTTGAGGACAAATTTTTCAAGTGAACGTGCCATGGCTTTCACACCAAAGCAAACACACTGTGTGTAAATAAAGACATTTATAGCCACATTTGTGGATTAAAAATGGCAGAAGAAACACTAGATGAGAAGCAGAGGCTAACACAGCATTGGCCAGGTCAATATTTACCATTTATTAGACTTTTCAGGTGTATTTGAGGCTGTCATGTCCATTGAAAATCCTGAGGAGGAAGCTGAAATGGGCAACAACAAACATCATTGTTCAGGGATAATGGATATTCTGATGAAGGAGTCCAGGCCAATTTTTCCACTCTGATCAGGGATAATTCCTTGAGATTTGAAGTAATACAATAACAGGGAGTCTGTTAGAGATGACAAAGACCTACAGAAAACATATGCCACAAATTGATTTCTTAAAACTAGTTCTATATTGTCAAAGACAAAATCCTATAAAACAAGTGCACCATCTGAAATATTCATTCAAGGAATGTATGCATCAAGACAAGGAAGGTACAGGAAGCACATTCTGCAACACAACCTTCCAGACAGAATGATACAGAACCGTTTCAATGTGGAAAAATAAAGTTTGGAGGACCTTGAAGAAAAATGAGCCAAGAAGAACATGTCACCGAAAAGACAAGAAAACAAAGTGCTTTCAAACCCACAAGTTCTACCTTCTAAAGAAAAATGGAGTATTAGGGTCATTAATAAAATCTTAAAACAAAATGATTTTTATCATTACATACATTATTAAGAGCTGATAAAATGCAATGAGTATTTCTATTATTAACAGAGAAGTCAACTGTTACACACTGCTTTATATCCTTCATTTCTGCCTGTCCTTGTAGTCACCAAAACCTTCTGTTGGTCAGCCCAATACAGAAACGAAAGGAAAGGGAAGTGAAGGACGTTACGTGTGGCCAAGTATGGTGACCCATACACACACACACACACACATACAGTTATTGTGAAAACAAGTGTCACGAGGGTGCTTGAGTACCTGCCCTTTTGGCCCCTAGTGGTCAAAGTGCCCTTTTGTTAATTTTTTTTTTTTTTTGTAATAATATATATTTAAAAAGATGTATGAAAATAACGAATTTAAATAGTATAAGAAAAGACTTAATTATAATTTAGGAGGTCTTACGGTTGGGGACGGAAAGACGAGAATCGCGATAGGGCTGGATTAAACTTCAAAAGGCAATGATTTCATTGAATATGCATGCTGCACGTTTCAAAGTCAAAACGCGGCACTGATGTCTTTATATGAACATTTCTTAAGGGAACAGACTGTCCTCAGTTGTTGGCATTTTCATTTCACGTCTGATAAAACAGCGTTAAATGCTGCTTGTGTTCAGCCGTTCCTATGGAAACCGTAGTATTTCAGCGCTCCTAAAGCGCCCCCTCATGACAGAAAATGAATTTTTATTTCCACATTTTTTCAGTTCTTTATGGTCAAATTATTGCATTTATCGACCTACGTTTTTATGCAGCAAACACATAGAGTTGTAAATACAAAAGATGTCAATATGCCTTCCAAAAATCTAAACAATTAAGAAAAAATATAATAAATTATAAACTCGATTTATCCCTTTTAATGGTGTAAAGGCTGACATTCCATTGTGTAAGATATTTAGTTTTTTTGTAAACCTGTATCTGATTTATAAATCATGCCATTTTATGCCTTAATATTCTACCGTCTACAATCTTACAGATACAATACATCAGGGGTCACATATATTTTCATTAGTGACCACACAGAGTTTAATATAACAGCTGTTATTTATTATTGTGTTTAATAGAAAGAAGAAAATCTTTACACAACAATTTTTAATCAAAATGAATAGGTAAAAAAAATATTTTTAATCTTTTAAAAATTAAAATGGTCTTTTATGTTTGGTTTCTTTCTCAGAACTGCTTCACAGCATTGGCTGCTAGAAGACTCTGTAATAATACGTATATCAGCAAGGAATGTGTCACAATATACAGTACAATATTGCTGTACTGATGTTTTGAGCCTCCACTATTTAGGGAGCCCATTTTAATGTGATAAAAAATATTACTAATTCTGTTGTTTGAGTCCTTAGAATAATGCATTATTGGTCTTATTAATGACATTGTTACTTGTTACATAAGTAACTGGATGCCTACAATGAGGTGATGGACCCGAGGGGCTCTTTAATGCCTAGTTCCAGGTGCCCTTTTTATACTTTGAGCACATGCCCCTTAAAGGTCACTGCACGACCCTGGGGAACATTTATCAGAATCAGAATCAGAATGAGCTTTATTGCCAGGTATGTTTACACATACTAGGAATTTGTTTTAGTGACAGCAGCTCCACAGTGCAACAGAGTGACAGTGACAAGACAAGACGTAGATTTAAAAAAAGAACAATATACAAGTACACAAGACAAAGTGCAAAATAGCAAAAACACAATATTCAGAGTATGCCATTACTAGGTACAGGTATATAGGTGCAAATTTGGATGTAAGTAGGTATTAATAAATACTGAATAGATTAATAAATTGTATAATAGTGCTGCATGTTCCACGTTTACTGACAAGTTTTCATGAGATGGATTGCCTGGGGAAAAAAACTGTTCCGGTGTCTGGTCGTCTTGGTGCTCAGTGCTCTGTAGCGCCGACCAGATGGTAACAGTTCAAAGAGCGAGTGTGCTGGATGTGAGGGGTCCAGAGTGATTTTGCCAGCCCTTTTGCACACTCTAGATAAGTAGAGATCTTGATGGGTAAGAAGGGTTGTACCAATGATTCGCTCAGCAGTTCGGACTATGCGACGTAGTCTTCTGAGATCAGAATTGGTAGCTGAGCTGAACCAGACAGTAATTGAAGTGCAGAGGACGGATTCAATGATGGCAGAGTAAAACTGTTTCAGCAGTTCCTGTGGCAGGTTGAGCTTCCTCAGCTGGCGGAGGAAGTACAGTCTCTGCAGGGCCTTTTTCACAATGGAGTCTATGTGAACATCCCACTTCAGGTCCTGGGAGATGGTATTGCCAAGGAACCTGAATGACTCCACTGTGTTAACAGTGCTGTTCATGATGGTGAGTGGGGGGAGAGCAGGGGGGTTTCTCCTGAAGTCAATAATCATCTCCACAGTCTTGAGCGTGTTGAGCTCCAGGTTGTTATGACTGCACCAGACAGCCAGCTCTTTAACCTCCTGTCAGTTAGCAGACTCATCACCGTCTTGAATGATCCCGATGAGTGTGGTGTCATCTGCGAACTTCAGGAGCTTGACAGAGGGGTCTTTAGAGGTACAGTCATTCGTATACAGGGAGAAGAGCAGTGGGGAGAGAACACAACCCTGAGGGGCGCCAGTGCTGATAGTCCGGGTGCTGGATGAGAATTTTGCTGTCTGTCTGTCAGGAAGCTGTTGATCCACTGACAGAGAGCGGTGGGCACGGAGAGCTGAGATAGTTTGGGAAGGAGGAGGTTTGGGATGATGGTGTTAAAGGCTGAACTGAAGTCCACAAACAGGATCCTCACATAAGTCCCTGATTTATCCAGATGCTGCAGGATGAAGTGTAAACCCATGTTCACTGCATCATCTATGGACCTGTTTGCTCGATAAGCAAACTGCAGGGGGTCCAGTAAGGGTGCGGTAATGTCCTTCAGATGAGCCAAAACCAGTTTTTCAAACGACTTTATGACGACAGATGTTAGCGCCACTGGTCTGTAGTCGTTGAGTCCTGTTATTTTGGGTTTCTTTGGAATGGGAAAGATTGTTGAACGTTTGAGGCAGTTCGGTACTTCACACATCTCCAGAGACCAATTGAAGATTAGTGAGATGATTGGGGCCAGTCTGTCAGCACAGGTTTTCAGACAGGCTGGTGTCACACCATCAGGGCCTGTTGCCTTCCTTCTTTTGTTCTGTCTGAAGACCTGGCGAACATCTCTTTCACTGAAGTGGATTGTCGGAGTGGGGGAGAGCGGTGTTGTTAGGGCTGTTGTTGGAGGTGTGAATGGAGTTTTTTCAAACCTGCAATATAACTCGTTCAGATCGTCTGCCAGTCGTTGATTCTCCACCATGCAGCGGGATGGTGTCTTGTAGTTAGTGATGGCTTTCAGGCTGTCCCACACTGATGAAGAGTCACTGGAAGAAAACTGATTCCTTATCTTTTCGGAATAATTCTTCTTTGCCACTTTGATCTCCTTTTCCAATGTGTATTTGGCCTGCTTGTACAAGACACTGTCCCCTTTCCTGTAAGCATCCTCTTTGGTGTGACGAAGCTGTCTGAGTTTTGCAGTGAACCATGGTTTGTCATTGTTGAAAGTTAAACGAGTCCTGATAGGAATGCACGCATCCTCACAGAAACTGATGTATGAAGTAACAGTGTCTGTGAGCTCGTCCAAATCGGTAGCAGCAGCTTCGAAAACACTCCAATCAGTACATTCAAAACATGCCTTTAAAACCTGTTCTTTTTCATTGGTCCATCTCTTCACAGACTTTGCTACAGGTTTAGCAGATTTAAGTTTTTGTCTGTAGGTTGGTATAAGATGAACCAGGCAGTGATCAGAGAGTCCCAAAGCTGCCCGTAGGACAGAGTGATATGCATTCCTTATTGTGGTGTAACAGTGGTCCAATATATTACTGTCTCTGGTTGGACATGTGACATGTTGACTGTATTTTGGCAGTTCACGGGAGAGATTTGCTTTGTTAAAATCCCCAAGAATTATTAAAACAGAGTCCGGGTGTTGTTGTTCCGTCGCAGTTTCTGTAACGCCAGGCTCACGTGTGCTTGCGGTGGAATGTACACACTCACGAGAATGAACGAGCAAAACTCTCGCGGCGAATAGAACGGCTTACAGTTAATGAAGAGCGCTTCTAGATCAGAACAGCACATCTTCTTTAATACTGTTACATCTGTACACCACCTTTCGTCGATGTAAAAGCACGTCCCGCCGCCATGCGATTTCCCCGTTGATTCTGCGTTGCGATCGCCTCTAAACAGCTGGTAGCCCTTCACCTGGATTGCGCTGTCTGGTATCGCGTCATTCAGCCAGGTTTGCGTGAAACACAGAGCAGCAGAGTTTGAGAAATCCTTGTTAGACTTGGAGAGCAGGAAGAGTTCGTCCGTTTTGTCGGGAAGAGAGCGGAGATTTGCCAGATGTATGCTTGGCAACGATGTGCGGAGACCGCGCTGTCTGAGCTTCACGAGCGCGCCGGCTCTTTTTCCCCGTCTGCGCGTCTTGAATCGCTTGATCAGCGCCGCCGCTCCGCCAACTACAACATTAAATAAAACGTCCGAATAGTCGAAAACCGGTTGAAAGTTTTGTGGTGTGTTCTGCTGAATGTTCAGCAGTTCATCCCGGGTAAAACTGATTGTGTTTACAGAACAAAAAACTGGAAAAACGAACAAAAACAACTGGAGAGCTACGCACAGAGACTGCCATCCGTGGCGCCATCTTGTTTGCATCTTAAGTTTGTTTACATATTTTAAAACTTTGTGACTGTGTCGGTGTTTCTTATGGCATGCAATAGGTTTAGACCTTGTTCTGACCCTAAAATTATCCTCTGCTCTTGCGGGGTGAACATGCTAAAAAGTAAGTACGCCCACCAATAGTTAAGGGAACTATGAACCTGTCCCTCCAGTGGAAAGCCCCTTATAGTTTACAGTTGCCTGTAGTAAGAAAAATCAGGATAACTGTGTTGGATATTCAATTATGCTCTTTTAAAGTCACTCACTTTTTCTATCTGCCCCTGGAGACTCAGGTAGCTCCAGTTTGTGAAGATGTCCTCTTCTTCACCAGTCTTGCGTGGGGAAGGTGGATAGAGGGCCTCTTTCGCTGCTCTTCTGGCCTCCTCAGAAATGGGCAGTGGAGCTGTACTGAATTTAATCGTTGCTTGATTGACAAACATGCATGGCCGCCCATATTTGTGCGAGAGGGTTAAGTTTTTTACCACGTATTACCACATATTATATGTGTGTGTGTGTGTGTGTGTGTGTGTGTGTGTGTTCGTGTGTAGACATACACTGACACAGTGCAATCTCTAGCTCTTTACCCTAAACACAGTGGTGGACAAAATTATTAGAACACTAGTATTTTCTCCAGAAAAAATGGTTTTAAGTCAGTTATTTTCAGACAGCACAGAGATATGATCTCATCATCCAGTCTGTCTGGAATGAAACGAGGAAACAGAACAAATTGAGACTAAATCCAGAAGCACTGTGGCAACGTCTCCAAGATGCTTCAAGAGACCCACCTGCAAAGCTACCTGAAAAACTATCCGCAAGTGCACCTAGGGCAAAGTTGCTTTAAACACAAAGGATGGTCACACCAAATGTAGCTTTGCAGGTAGGTTTTTTTTTTTCAAGCATCTTGGAGATGTTGCCACAGTTCTTATGGATTTAGTCTGTCTTAATTCGTTCTGTTTCTTCATGTTATTCCAGACAGGCTGGATTAGGATAAGATCAGATCTCTGTGTGGAGCACTGGCTGTTGTCAGACTCCACGTGCAAACAAAAATCTCAACAGGATTATAACAATTAATGGCACAATGAATGTTTGTAAATGTAAACTATTGCCTACTTACATACTACAACAGAAAAAAATATATATGAAGAGTTTAGATGTAAAGTCTAAAAGTGATTTAAAATTTTCATCAAGCCTGTGTTTATGTTCATAAAATACACTTAACTTAAATGTTGGTTATGTTGCAAGATTAATTGTCATAATTAACAGGTGGGGACCAACATGGTGGAATACTTGGAAAATGCAGAGACCAGTGACGTATTCCTGCACATTTTGTGCCTTGAAAAGCAAACCATGACATCCCAGACGTTTGCCATTATTTCAGGCCATGCAGTTGAAACTGAATCATTACTTGAGGCTGTTGACCTTTGCTTCAAGTCCTTTTTTTGTGCTGGATGTGAACTACACCAAGCAGTGTCTCCCTACATGGGAATTTCTCCAGCATGCTGTATATGGGATCGATGGACATGAGTCTTCATGTGTTAAGTTTTTGAAGGCATCAGTTTTTTCTGGCCACTTGTAAAATAGTCACGTTTTGTCTTTTGTTTTCCAGTCTGCAGCGGTTTAAATGTATTTACAATTTTATGTAAAGTATGTTGCATTGATCTACAGAAACTGTTTTACAGTTTTATGTAAAGTATGTTGCATTGCTTTCCAGTCTGTAGCGGTTAAATGTTTACAGTTTTATGTGAAGTACGTTGCATTGATCTATAAAAACTCTTGTTTTACAGTCTAAACAGGCTGAAATGTTACAAACTCATTAAATTGATATTAAAACGTAGCATTTTTTTGTGTTGTGTAATTGTATTACATGTAATTATTTTACATTCCTTTGTGATTTATTCTAATTGGTAAAAATAAAGGTAGCAAGGCAATGAGACACCAAATAACCCAATGTTTGGGTAATATTTAACGGTTTAACCCAGCACTAGGGTCAAAACAACCCAACGCGTGTTCTGTCCCATAGTTACCCAGCGGCTGGGTTAAGGTTGGGTTATTTTTTAACCCACACAGCAAATTTCTGGAGTTCGAAAATCAGGAGTTAGGCAAAAAAGTGTGAAAGTGTTAAATTTTTGGAGTTTATTTTTTAACTCTCACTACATTTTGTGTTACGGGATACTCCCTGGCTGTGTTGTATTTCGGAGTTCATTCATTGGTGTTCAGGAGCACGTTTTAACGTTACATCAGGAGCGCGCCATGACACGAGCCTGGTTCTGCCACACGAGGACTGATGAAATTGTCTACTTCGTCTTGAGGTAGGTAAAAAACTAATTCCAAAATGTTCTTTATCTTCTGACAGACCGCTGATTACATAGCTGTTACGTTATATACTGTGTACTAACGCCAATAACCGTGGCGAACTTTGTTGAATGAATCTCCGATGCAAAACATGGACTTTTTTTTCCCGATGTGAACATGCTAATATTAGCTAACGTCTTTCTGTTCACCTTATTTTTGTAAACAAGTGTTTTGCTGTCAAATTTAAGTAGTGACTCGCTCAAGAAACATTCTGTCAAGCTTCCATAAAGTAATGCCTTCGAGACGAGGTAATATCTAGCAATGTCAGTAAACTGAAGTGTCTAACGTTACCCTGGCTTAAAACGATCATAGTTTATCCATGAACGTGTAAAGTTATGCCTGCAATGTTTTGAGTCGTAACGGCTAACGTTACAAATGTTTTAGTAGTGACTCGTGACTTATGAGAGTTCGTGGTGTAGAAATGAACTCAAATTTAATGTTGATTCGGATATAGAATCGAATCTAAACTTCAGGGAAATCAATTTAGAATTAATAGTTTATATTTCCTGACCGGTCGTCCACCGAATCGGTCAAATCAATACACTTTATCAATTCCAAAGTCTATTCACGCTCATTGGCAGGAGCGTAAATAAACTTAAATATTAATTTGGGAAACTAAAGCCAGGTAGCTTGATCTAGGCAAAATAGTACTTTGTGAACACAAAAGGCAAGACAATTCTCTCAATGAAAACAATGATTTATTGAAAACTACACTAGGATTACAAAGCTAAACTACTCAAAACACGAACACACACACACACACACACACATTCACACGCACACTCATACAGTTTCAGAGATGGGATTTTATGAGTTTAGAGAAAACCCAAGACTTGTTATGTTACCGTTACTAGCTTCTCAAATCGCAACCTCAGAAAATCACCAAGCAGAGATCTAACTTAAACAAAACGCACCAGATTTCAACAAGAAAATGGGAGACCTTGTTTACGTGCTCTTGGCCGGAATGGGGATTCCGTCTGGGCTGGAGGCTCGTCTCAGCGGATGCCCTGGTTGGTTGCTTGCTTGTCGGTCTTTCGGATGACGTCTTTGGGAATTCCTCAGGATGAGGGTTGGACAACCGGAGTTGCTCTCAGAGTTCGATTGGCGCCTGGGTTGCGAGGCACGTAGGCTCTGAAGGTTCAAATCGAGATGCGAAAGTCTTTTGCAGTTTCTTGTGAGTTCTGGAGGGCAAGAATGCCTTGTAGTTGGAACGAGCAGGCGATCTTTGACAGAGAAAGTTTAGAGTCTTTCAGGATGTTTCCAGGGCTCTTCTCGCTCAGTTCGGTCAGTTCAAGTCAGCACTTCAAGCACAATTCAAGCCAAAGTTCTGGTTCGGGTCAGTAAGTTTTAAAGGGTCTTCCTAAGTACCACCCCGAGGGCTGCGAACCAATGGGGTGGCCACGGGGCGGGGTCCCGCACCCATGCCACTCCTCCTGGCATGTAATTTTATTTGGGATATAGATTTCTCTGCGATTTAGTTATTAACTTCTGTTAACTAGCGTAATGCATACAATACACACAAAATGAAATTCTCATTCACTCAGACAACCTGCAGTCGTTATGATCTTTCGAAAGAGACTAAATACAGAACTATAAGGTTACACATGGGATACACGCTAAATAACTTGATTGATTAAGGCACAAGGTATAGTAAAGTACATGAATACACGACACCCATTGACATACAGAAAGGAGGGTGTCCTATCCTTTTGCATAGTAAGTTCGAGTGATCGAAATAGCGTTCTTGGTTTCTTTTTCTCCTGTATCATATCTGTCCGCACATTCTTTGCGCGGTGGGGTATTTCTGGGTTTTGAGTGGAAAAACCCCACGCTGCTTGAGCGGAGGTCAGTAAGAGTTCGGCGGGCCAGAACGGGCAATCTGGAATTGATCAATGTTCTTTGTTTATTCGTGACTCAGTTTATGATGGTCTCGGCCAAAGTGCGCGAGACAACTGGCTCTTCGTGGAATGTCGAGGGGGGAAGACGATCTTTGGGGAATTGTCCTTTTCCGGGAGTTTCACCAGGATCAAAAGATTGTAGTCATGAATTAGCGATTAGCTAGTTTGCGCCGAACACAAATCACTGTCGTCTCCCTAATGGGATTAAGTTTATGGCCGCTCTGTTCCCTGCGGCGTAGCAAACGGACCATCGGGTAGACATCGTGACGCCAGTGTTTTCGCGCTGTTTCGGCAAATGGTTCAGACAAAAGAATCTTGATCTTCACATGGAGTATGGAGATTTGTTCATTACTTATGGTTTTGCGTAACTAAAATCCTACAGTGGCTTTCATATTAAACATTTTGCATTTTCAATCACACTAACATTATAGGTTATTTTAAATTACATGTTTTCTCTTCTTTGTCAGGATGTTGACAGAAGTGCAAGGATGGAGGGAAGTAGCAGCAAAACTGGACGAAATTTGTTTCTCAGATTTTCTCAATTCAGGTGAGTTATATGTTTAGTAATCAGTTAATAAAGAGTAAGTGACTGTAATTTTATGATTTGTTTTTTTAATAACATGTTGTTGATGTTATTGTGTAGTCCAGCAGAAGTTTTTGATACCAGAAAACGACACTGAAAATCCCAGATGACCAGGGCTCAGCTGATGTACTACACGTTTTCTTGCTTCTTGGATGTCAAAGGACTGGTAAGGGTTAAATAATATTTCAAAACTTTATTGAAAAAAAATATATATATACATATACATTGTTACATTTGTCTGAACGATTATCTTTTTTTTTTTTTTTTTTTTTTAGATTTACAAGAGTTATCACGGATGCTTGGAATAGTGGTTGCTACAAGGATCCTGGAAAAATTGAACACCTGGAAAGTAATTGAGGCCATGAAGATCAATTTTGAAGAGGCAACATATCATCTGGTGAAAAGGTTTGTTTAGACAACACTATTATGATCCAAATATTTAGCTTGAATTAATTCACTCATCCAGTCATCCAGGATGTTCATGTCTTTCTTTCATCAGTCATAAAGAAATTGTGTTTTATGAGGAAAGCATTGCAGGATTTTTCTCAACATAGTGGATTTCTGTGGTGCTTAACGGGTTGAATACATTTATATTTATACAGTTTTTAACCTCAAATGCTGGTCTCTCTGCGATGTACATGCATACTCTGTGCACTCTGGTTCAATACATTTATAGTATATCGAAAAACTCTTCTCATTTTCTCATTGATGTTCAACATTTTTTTTCTTTTCTTTTTTTGTTGCAAAGGGCATTTGATCATCTTTGCACGTTCACTTTGTAAACACTGGGTCAGTACTTCTACAGCGATGTAGGACAATTTGGAAGTTAGAGATGGATGAAACTGAGATGGTAGTTTTTTGACGTACCCTAACTGTCTTGAACCAGAGTGCACAAAGTACGTATGCTCAATGCACAGCTAGACAAGATGAGCATTTGTGGTTAAAACGTGCACAAATATTAATTTATTAATGAAAGTAACACATTGTTTGGTAACACTTTACAATAAGGGTACATGAATAATCATGTACTAATGCCTAAATTAATACTTAATTCATCACCTACTAATGATTATTCAAGGAATTAACTAATCATGAACTAACAAAGGGCTATCCTTAACTACAACTGGAGTCATACGGATTCATGGATGAATAACGGCAGCCTTAACTACATGTTAGTACATGTTTGATAGTTAATGCATTAATTAACATTTATGGGTAAACTAAATCTTTAGGAAAGAATGAGAAATACTCTGACTTTGAAATTAATTTAAGTAATTTAAAACTATCATCATTTAGGCATTTGACATCTTCAGCTTTGTCTTAAACATTATTGGGTGTCAAAGGATTAGTTGATCCTCTTCATCAAGTGTAGAAAATACTAAATACACTAATGACTGATCTTTTCTGTTTTATGATCTTCTCTTTCCCTTTAAACTCACCTATTGATTTATACAAAGAATAATAAAATATAAAAACACAAAACCCAAAAAGACCATTTGTAGAACAATTCCTAAAGAAATGCTCAAACTAGAAAGAGTTCACTCTCCATCCAGACAGAGCTGTGAAGATCCTGCACCTCCACTCTCTGACTTCTTGAAAATCCACACAGCATCTTGGCACAGCATAACCAGGCTGATACTTACTGGGTTAGTACATGTGGATTTGATAGGAAGTATATCATAAATCATGAGCTGAGTTTAGTGAGTAGTTAAGAGTGAATTCATTATGATTGGGCCTCTCAAGTAAAGTCATGTCAAAATCAACCTTAACTAGCCATTAGTTAATGTTAGTGCATGGGTAGTTAACAGTGAATTCATTATGATTGGGCCCTCTCAAGTAAAGTCATGTCAAAATCAACCTTAACTAGCCATTAGTTGATGTTAGTGCATGGATATTTAACAGTGAATTAATTATGATTGGGCCCTCTCAAGTAAAGTCATGTCAAAATCAACATAAACAAGCCATTAGTTAATATTAGTGCATGGGTAGTAAATAATAGTTAGTAATGAAGTGACACATTAACAAATCATCAAATTACATACCAAATTCAAATTTTATTTGTCACATACACATACACAGTATCATATAAAGTGAAATGCTTATACGACTGCTAATAACCTATACATTTTATAAGGAAGTTCCAGTATAGAATGAGAAATAAGATAATTAAACAAATTAGAACATAGTAGGATTAACTTTAGTTGTAAAAAGAAACATAAACATAATGTTACCTCCAAAAGACACACAGAAGTCAAATAGTTTATGTTCAGAAGCTCAAACCCATGCTGTTATTTAATGTGCCTAACTTTCCACACACAAAAAATGCAGATGTTGATGCAAACATAACTTTGATTTGTTTTACAAAAGCAGACGACATTAATTAAATTAAAATGGCATTACCGAAACAAACCTTACACCGAGCGAGTGCCTAGAGTGCGCCACTAATGAGTGTCCTTACAGAAACAACCTTACATACTGTAGTTCCGTTTATTTGAAATGGTTAAATTAATGA
>NC_133361.1:78794260-78835450 GCF_049309525.1 Garra rufa | reverse complement strand
AAGAGCCACGAACCAAGTGGTAACTATTATACCAAAGATAATGATAGGTTGTTAAAGATTTTAGAGCCAATTCCATAATAAAATGTTTCAAATAAATTTACAATTGTGATAAATAATACATACAACACTAGACATCAACAATATTGTGTCTTAAAATATGTTTAAACCTTTTAAACATATGATAAAATTTGAATAAAAAGAGGCAAAAGGGAAATTTTATTCAATAAATGTTTATTAAAACAATTAAACATATAGCAAGAAACAGAGGAAAAAAGACTCAACGCTTTACAATTTTGTTGTGCTGCTATACATCCAAAACATATTGATGCCCACAATAAAACACTGACTGCGAAATTGGTCTAACTTGACTGAAACAGCTTGTCAATGGTTGAGAAAACAGTTTTTAACACTTGGTTCGTGGCTCTTATTTTTTTGAGTCTATAATCTTTAATCAAAATATTATAACTAGGGGTGGACCCTATTAGTAAAACCAACAACTGAGGTCGTCATCAACTCTGCAGTAACTGAGTTCACCCGGACTGTGAACATAACCAGGTTTGGACGACGGAGCTACTGCAACATCTAGTTGATCAAAACAACAACAAACCTGTTTTACTGAACCACGGCTCTGCTGCAATTTTACTGCTAATAACACTTTTGGGAGTAAACGGTCAATCCGAAATTCTAGGAAACGGTTACGTCTTGGGAAAAACTGAATTCTGAAAAGAAAGTCTGAAACTACGCCAAACCTGATGGAGCACAACTGTAGGTCTGGCGCTGCTGCGGATGATCAATCGGAGTGCAGCTGTGCCGCAGGAAAAATGTGCGGTGTAAAAATCATCGTAGACTCTATGTTTAAACCGTATTACCGAGGACAAATGATCAAACTGATGAACAAGGTCATCGACGATGAGTGTGATCCGAATCATGATTGTAGAGGGGATACTAAACGTATAACAAACCTCAAGAACGAAATGAAGGTTGTAAGAAGCCTGAAAAACGAAGCATGACCTGATGTGGCAATCGTCTATATTAACAGCAAAGAGACAATCAGCGTAACCACCAGAGAAATTCTGGGTATGTTGATGACTGCATGTAGAGATGAGATTGGAATTGATGAAGTTCTCTGTCTGTGCACGTATGTAACAGATTTATGTGTTTCGATGGTTTCAAAACATTATGAATCCATGAAATGTGAAATCGTTGATTCTTTTGTCGATTTTATACTTGGCGAAAACATATTGGCCTTCAGAGATTTTCTTTTGTGGCTTGACCACTGTTTGTAACGGCAGTGTGATTATTTTCTTTACTACTTGTATATTTTTGAAATAAAAGGTTGTCTTACTTTAGTTCATTATTCTTTTCTCTGAGTACAATTTAAATTTAATGATTTGAATAAAATCATGAAGTTCTGAATTTTATTAGTGTTTCTTATTTCTGATAAAAAACTAGGGTAGTCTTAAAAACGTAATTGTCTCAAAGTGAAAACAAAGTATAAAAACAATTTTTGATTCAAATTCACAGAAATATCGACGCAAATAAACAAAGAGCTTGTTACTGCATTAACAAAAACTAGGAAACAAAGCGTATGGGTCTAACAATTACAGTTGAATGTTAAACAAATTTCAATGAGAAAGAACGCAATTGTTCTGGTTTTAAAGTGTAACGCAATGAAAAACTTTAGCAAAGTTTTTCACACAAATAAGGTCAAGATATCTAGCAATTGTAGGCATGCTCTGTACTCTGTACTTAGCAGGGATCTGTTGTGTTGCTAGGGTATACACTGTCATTATGAATATTTGTACTTTTATATTCATTTCAAGGTTTTAATGAACACTGCTACAGAGCTTGTCCTAGCGGCATTTAATGCGATAATTTATCAAAAGTTGACACGGTGGACTGTTTGAGTGCTGTTCGTGTCTGTCACATTTTAGTTTACCCTATACCCAAAACCTATAACTCTACCGTAATGATTTAAAATACATATAAATGTAATGTCTGTAACAGACTTAAAACAAATATTTAAGCTAAACAAACATGTACAATCGTGAAACATTAAGAGAATAAGATAAGGTAAAAATTGCTTGCCGCATGTTTTCATAAAAAGAGCAGATTACTATGATATGGTGACAAAAACATGACTACATGACAACACATAGTTGCACTTGCCCTTGTTTCCTGGAACAAAAAACCCTCATCCTAAAAGAATCATCCTTTTTGCTTAAAACAAGTGTGATTTATTTATTAATAAATAAATAAATGGTGTTACCACAACATCTTCAACATGTCACGTGTAACTTTGTGTTTTCAAATGAGATAGATGTACATGCAGCAGAGGAAGACTGAGGCCTTTTGTTTTGTCTCTTGACTGCCTCGTAGACAGACTGGGGAAAAAAGTATTTTTCTAAAGTAAATTTCATTTAATTCTCATATACTGTGCTTGGTCTAGTTTTCCTGTCTGAGACTAGTCTGAGAATAGTCTTCGTCTAAAACAATGGCAAAGGTATACAGCTAGTGGGGGGACCATCCGAGTCAATATAAAAATCCATTTACAAGAGAGGATTTCAGTATTAGGTATTTGCTGATACATATTTCTTGCATAAATGTCTTTATCCTTTTCAAGGGGATGTAGTATAATGTTATGTTTTTTAATTGCAATCACGTTACAACAAGGTGACATAGTACCCCTGGCAAATCTTACAAAGGCTACTTAAACAGAAAAAAAAGGTAGATGCTATTGCACATGGTTAGTACCCTTAGGTTTACTCCTTCAAGCGGTAATGTTGAAAGAATTGAGAACAACAAATAAAACATGAACGTTGTCGTCAGCTATCTGAACAAGAGGTCATGATATAGTGGCATAAGAAAATAAAATTATTTATGACGTTACATAAAAATATACCCAAACGATCACAAATTAACTTTCTGTTTTCATACGGTAATTTTCTTGGTGATTTGGGCTCTTGAGTTATATAGGATGTTTTGTGTGCACCAATTTCTTTGTTTTGTGTCTCAAGTGTTAAACTTTACTGATCCTGCAGCCTTGAGCACAATGGCAAGATATGTTTCAGTTGTAATAGTAGTAAAAAAACACTGAGCCTTTACTTTTTGTGTTGACGGTTCATCGGATTATTATGGAGATAACATCCTAAAAGTAATACTCATTTAGTCAACCACTCTCAGGTAGAGAGTGATTTTCTGAATTTCAATTTATTTATAATCACTGAATGTTGACGGCTCACATAGAGAAGGACTCGTCTAAAGTCATATACAATCCAACAAACAAGATGTGAACAGATTTGTCCTGATTTCTGTATTCTGTATGCGTTATGAGGCCTTCCTTACATGATGTGTAACTGGTTTTATTGAATTTAGGTTGTTGCTTACAGTTTGTATAATAGCAAGGACGATAAGGTTGGCTCTATTACTCTAAATTGACCATAAACAGTTGAAACAAGCTCTACTGATACAATTAGAAAAAGCTATATGTTGTAAAATATGTTGAAGGATTAACATATCTCACCCGGTTCCCCGGCGTTGGAACCGCAGAGTAAAATTTAAAAAATGTTAAGAAGTAGGAATAATCTGACTTTGATGAAAACATCACTTTCCTAAACAACATTGTGTCTAACTTACACGGTAGCATGATTGCCGTTTTATCGCGAACAGTGTTGACCGCACATTTTTCAGACTGATAAAGTACCAGGTGTAAAAATTTGAATTTAAGTATGTGTGTTAAATAATTGAATAAACAGATTAAAACAGTGTATAATGGTGTTGTGTTTTGCGATTACAGTCAAGCGTTCATGAGACGGGCTGTGGAGATTTCTCCTTACAATGGGAGTCTCGTATGTGTCAGAATGACTTTTTCAGAGCAACTGTATTTTCTCAGGAGACCCCCAGAAAACACTCCTCACATGTGTTGTGTCATTCACGCGTAAAGTCAGTGGGTATTCGAAGAATGCATGTCTACGTAACATGAGATGTCTTTGGTGGTGTCTTTTCTTATATGTAGTAACATCCTTATGGCCCACAAGTTGTTGTTGAAACAAGCATTTTAAACAAAGCTGTGATCATTATGGGTAAAGCTCTCTCTTCAAAGACGTGACCATCAACATATGCTGACTGTCTACATATATTTTAGAGTAGATGAAGAATAGTGTATTTTCAGTGAAGGCTAATTATCCCCGATATTTATTATGCTGATAAAGATCATTCAGAAAAGTATGAGTACAGCAATAATGATATTCAGATATTGGGCTCGAGATTTATATTTCTATATTTTTTATTTATATAACCTTAAAAGCAGCAACATGTTTTTGAAATAAAATAACCATTACATTTTCTAAAAGATACAACTCAAAAAGGAGTGTGTGTGAGGGGAATATACATTGATGATTAAAATAAGAAACTTTAGCAATCTAAAGCGAATGGTGTGAAATAAATCTAATACAAATTATTCTTTAGTTGAAATTTAAGTTTGTCTGTAGGGAAACTCCTTTTCAAGGAGAACATCTGGTTTACTCATCACCATCACGAATCAGTCTGTTTGAGGGGTCTGGAGCATCAGTTTCACATTGGAGTTTATCCCTGGGAGGACCATAGAGTTTTATTTATATTCCAACTGAAACATTTTTGCAAATATTTCATTCACAGGATGGATTTCAATGTTCGAAGAACATAATGTAAGCCATTTTTATGATTTTTATAAATTTTATAAAAGACATGGAGATGTTTTTTTTGTTATCTTTAAAAGAAGTGCATGATGTGTTTTATAAGTTCAAAAACCTAAATGTTGAATTCTTGTTTAAGATGTTTAAGATGTACGGTGAATGATTTCTTTAGCTGTAGTAACATGTTTGTTACAATGTTTTATATTTATGATCACCTGAAAGTATTGTAAATGTTAATTTTAATAAACATGGAGATCATCTTTAAAAAAGTGCATGATGTGTTTTATAAGTTCAATAAACTTAAATGTTGAATACTTGTTTGAGATGTACAATGAATGATTTGTTTAGCTTTAGTAACATGTTTGTTACTTTGATGTTTTATAACTTCAATAAACTTAAAAATATAAAATGAACGTTGTATAATGATTTGTTTTGCTCTAGTAACGTTTGTTACTATGTTTTGTATTTATGATCGCCTAAAAGTATTGTAAATGTTTATTTTTATAAACATGGAAATGTTTAGTATCATCTTTAAAATAAGTGAATTATGTGTTCAGTAAACTTAAATGTTGAATACATGTTTAAGATGTACGATGAATGATTTGTTTCGATGTAGTAACATGTTTGTTACTTTGATGCCTTAATTATAAATGTATTACCATCTTTTTTAACCCTCTGGGGTCTGAGGGGGCTTTGGGAACTCTACTGATGTTTTGTCCTAACCTGACATTTGTGTGTTTCCAGCACCTTAAAACATATTTATGTTTATGATTATACTTTATTCAGCACAAATCGTGCTACAATAATACGTGAGCAGCGTTATCGTACATGTTTGTGTTGTGAGAAAACAAACATTTTTGTGACAATATTTTTCATGTTTTTATTTTGTCTTTTGCTTGAGTCACTTTTTAGGTTGAAATGTTTATAGGACTTATTAGATCACAAATTTGTTTACTGATTTGGACATTACATTGATATAACAACGTAAATGTGATTTATGATGAAATGTCTTGAGTCCTACTATAATAATTTAAATGACTTACAATATTTTATTACAAATGGATATATGTTGAACTTTTTGTGTGACGGGTAGGTGTTCACTTTGTACAGTACAAAAACTTTATAAAAAATATACTAAATAATATAGAAAAAAATATAGAGAAAGTTTACTGTGATTGGGTGGGTTAAGGGGTTGATACAATATCAAACTGACATGTCCAGGTCCTCTGACATGCCCAGGCATGTCCAGGCATAATCCTTATGGTTTGGTCTGTTTAAATACATTTTTCCCTTTACTTATTTTGACATTGCTGGCTCCCCATTACAATACTTACCGCTACCTAAAAACTAGCGTAAATGTTTTTCTTTGTTTTATATCATGTGTGATCACATCGTTTATATTCATTTCTTTTTAAAGAAGAGAATAAGACTTGAAGGACTGAATGTGTGTTTCTGTACATGATTGAGTTACACCGTTGAGGCCCAAGTGTTATCATTTATATTTTTAAAACATTAAAGACTTTGTTGATATACTTCATCGTGCGGTTATGGATAAAATAAAAGACTTTGTGTTTGATGTGAAATAAATTATGGTTAAGCTAAAATATAAGCGTAAGCCAGGAGGAATACGTTGCATTATGTTTATTAAAAGTAACTATGAAATAAATGTGTTACATTTAAAATGTTTGCAAACCCTCTCTTTCACACAGTAATCCGATCCACAGATTTCTTCAAACAGTGGTATAGCGCGAGAACTAATTCGTACCCCCTGTGAAAATGACAGGAGTGGTTGTGAAAAACAGAAGACCGGCTCAAATGGCCATCTCGTAACTGTTGTGTCTATTTGTCTCCTATTATTTTTATAGCAACTAATATTTTGTTGAAAAGGTAATTTATATACAGTCAATACATGTATGGTCACTTTTACATAAATGGTCTGTTGTGTAACGCGAGCTCATGAAGCACACACGGGGAGATCTGCAATGAGAGCAAGAGAGCCTCACGCACGCAGACTTTTATTTTTCGCCCATAGACTGCAAAAAGGTGAGGCAATTACTTTTCAAATATTAGAAAATGCATTATTATGATTATTATTATCATCATCATTTAAATATATATTTATAATAGGTTTACTATTATTTGTACTCATTTTAAAATCGTTGTGGTTGTACGATTTTCTCGGGGCTCTAGTCAGATCTTCCATAGTCTCTTCGGCCCGTTCCCTCTTGGGAGTTTTGTGTATTGCGTCCATGTCTATGTATTTCACAGCTCTGAATGCTCCGCAGATTTGATGGGGAAAGCCCTATTTATCTATGCTAAACGCAATCTGATACCCGTGCCCTACAACACGGACGTGGGGGCTAGACCGTAAAATCGCGAAACATTCTTCAAAGCTTCATTCCTCACCCAAACACCGGACGGTCACGCACAGCCGCTGTATTTCCTCCACCCTAATGACACCAAACACCGGATGGTCACGCAAACAGGCTATAATTCTCGACCCGGATGACAGTCAAACACCGGATGGTCACGCAACAACCCATAAAACCCTCAGAAGTTCATCCCGCACCTGGGTATGCATCTCATAAATCCTCTCAACAAACCATAAACCTGTCAGAAGTTCATCCCGCACCTGGTAAGCGTCTCGTAAATCCTCTCAACAAACCATAAACCTGTCAGACGTTGACATCGCACCTGGTCAATCCATCAAAACAAGGTCAGTAAAGTTCACGAGGTCAACGCGGGGTCAAACACGTGGGTGGGCACCGTGGGAAAGGGCGGGGGAGGGGAAGGTCAAAAGGTCAAAGCCATCAATCATCTTTTGACAGGTGCCATAGACTTATCACTACTCTGGTTGCACGTGTAAGGCTTCTCTCCAGTGTGAATTCACATGTGCCTGTTAAGATTTCCTTTATGAGTGAAACTCTTTCCACACTGTTGGCAGGTCAAAAGGCTATCTATAATGTAAATTTTCTGGTGGACGTCAAGGTTTCCACTATGATCAAAACTCTTTCCAGACTGAGGGGATCTGTTAGACTTCTCTCTATTGTGGATCTTCATGTGCTTGTCAAGGTGTCCTCGTTGACTGAAACTCTTTTCACACTGGTTGCACGTGTAAGGCTTTTCTCCAGTGTGAATTCTCATGTGAATGTTAAGGTATCTTCTACTAGAGAAACTCTTTCCACATTGTTGACAGGTAAAAAGGTTTTCCAACATGTGAATTCGCCTGTGGGCATAAATGGTTTGTTCTCGATTGAAACATTTCCCACACAGATGGCAGATGAAGGGTTTCTTTCCAGTGTGAACTTTCATGTGGTTTGTAAGTTTTAACTTTATGCGGAAACTCTTTCCACACTGATTGCAGGCGTAAGGCCTCTCTCCAGGGTGAACTCTCAGGTGGACTCTAAAGTTTCCAGGATTACTGAAACTTCTTCCACACCGTTTGCAGATGAAACACTTCTCTTCTGTGTGAATTCTCATGTGCCTTTTCAGGTTTTTATTTTGACTGAAACTCTTTCCACACTGTTGGCAGATGAAACGCCTCTCTCCAGTGTGAATTTTCTTGTGGACTTTAAATTCTCCTTGTTCATTGAAACTCTTTCCACACTGTAAGCAAGTGAAAAAACTCCTAGTTCTTGTCTTTTGGGTTCGTTTTTGTGTAGAAGTATTTTCTGACTGTAAGGAACAAAATGATTTTTCTCCAGTTATGAAATCATGAAGATTCTCAAACTGATATTTCTCTTCAGTTTCATTCAGTACTTCTCTCTCCTCTTTCAGTGCTGTTGGGCCTAAGGTGGGAAAACAAGGAATTAAATGTTAACCCCAGTTTAATGACACAAAGCGGTTAACACCAAAACATGTAGATACTGTATGTAATGCATGTATGCCAGGTCTCATAGCAGGCTGGTTTAAGCTGGCTGCTATACAATTTATTCAATCTAATAATAGTTTATGAAACCTAGATATAGACTGTTCTCAATTATGATGTACCATTATTTGTGTCTTATATGGGATCAAATGCAACAAATATAAGGTTAATATTATGAAAATGACTCAAACTCCCCACTCAACCATCAGATGAACAATTCATCACGCAATAATTCTTTCTTAGGTTTTCTTAAGGGGACAATGATGTTAGCCAATCATAAAAATCCCAAACACGTTCCTGGAGCCCCCGCAAACACTGCATGTTTTTCATGTTTCTCTAATTAAGTAATGAATTAACTGTCTCAGTTGTGTTTGATCTGGGTCAGAGCTAAACTTTGAAGGATGGTACATCTTTAGGAACAGAGTTGGGCACCCCTGCACCAAGACCTAAAATGGGTGACAAATGGTCAGACAAAGGAGAGACGCAAAATGTGCAGTGTTGGGTCCTCCAGGAACCTGGTTGGGAACCACTCTAGAACTGACCAAATGGAATGCATTGATATTACTGTCTCTCCAATAGGGGTGGGACGATACAGGTAACTCACGATTCAATTCTGTGGCGATATGTGGCCCACGATATCGATAATATCGCGATTCACGATATCTACGATATTCAATATATTGGAAGAAATTTCATCAACGATATATCACGATATATGTGACTGAAAAAGAAAAAAATGCCCATAATAAGGAAATCTTATGCATTTATTAATGCCAACATTTCCAACACTGTGCAAAGAAATATGCATTTGCATAATAACTCACTGCCTCCTGGTCTTAAATGTAAACACTGTACAGCTAGACAGATAAAAGTGCCTGAACATTAAAAAACAACATGAACATTAACTAACATGTGTAAACCATGATACTGAAACGTCAGTAGTAAGTTACTGTAAAGTGCTTTATGTTAACCTGGACAGTGGTCTCATCAAGGCATATTCTTCTTGAGGAACACCTGTTTCACACATACTCCGTCTGCAGTGTGTATGCAGTCCGTGTGCGTTACGTATGCGATGCAGAAGCAGCACGGACGCGTTTTGCTTTCACACAGGACACGTTTGCAGTCCGTTCCTGATCCGCGGCTGTTTACCACAAACACACCATTTATCCGTTATTTTGATTTCAAATACAAACGTGCTTTTTCAGCATTGTGATACTCTTTTATCACAGTACACTAATACAATTCTAGATATATTCACGTTTAAACTCAACGTATAATAAACAACGTATTATTCAATGCACTTGCACAGCAACCGCGTGCAGTGTGAACGCTCTAATCCGTTGTAAGATAACTTGTTTTCTTCACTGGCCGCTGCTTCCGCCACTTTACGCCTATTTACTCGAACAGCGCCCCCCGCAAACAGAATGGTAGATATTGGGTAGTGACAGTGACACTGACGACGGGTAAATTAATCATTTGTGTTGTAATAAAATATCGATATTGGCCGTTAGTGTATCGATTATTTATTGCGACAGAGAGCACAACAATATATTGCAATATCGATTTTTTTTCCCTACTCTCCAACACAATTTTTTATTCAATTATCAATTTAAACTAGTGGTCGGTATAGATTAATTTTTTTAATCTCAATTTATCTCACTCTAATATTGGAATTAATCTAGATTAAAATGGCTAATTTGAATTCTGCCTAAGGCATTCAGAATATGTGTGCTACCCAAATAATGACTAAAAGTAAGTCTTTGAGAATGGGTTTCTCAAGCCAGGAGGCGCATTAGACCAGGGGCTCATCTCCCATTTCCAAACTGCATCACAAACTGCTCGATAAAGCTGTTCTATAATAATTTGTTGATGAAAATAAATTACGTTCAATAAGATGTACTTGTGTTTACTTACAAACCAACAAGGAAATCATTTTTTTCTACCTTTTAGATTGTTTTTTTTAAACGTCTACACCTAACCAACCCTAAACTTAGTCCTTACTGTAATAAAAAAAACAGTATTATTGTTGTACAATGTGATAAAAATATACATCTATATACAGCATACTTTTATTTTGACAGGTTGCCGTGAAGTTTCTGTGAGTACAGTATGATATGATGCTAGATTTCTCAAATGAAACGGTAAAAGTGACAGACACAGCAGTTTTGGAGAGTGAGTTTATCTGTTCATGTGAGATGCAATATCGCGATTTGAATTAAGGGACAGACCAACATTTGATTTATTAATCCAAAAATCAATTAATTTACGTGGCATTTGGCGCTGTAGTAGATTAGTTTTTTTATGAATGGAGGACGCGATCCCGTCTGTGTTTTGGAGGAGACATAAACGCCTGACCATGTGGGCTATTGGTATTCTATAGTATTTGGTATGTTGTGTCTACAATGCAGGATACATTTGAAAATGTGAAATCTGCACTTAATATTACCTTTTTGTTTAACTTAGAAAATCAACATTTGAAATAATTTGTATATTCAGAGAAAATAGGATTCTTGCTCATATTTTTATAACTCACAGCATGTTTCTGTATAAAGAGTTTCTTAAATTGATCTCGATGTACAGTCTGTCCACGGCTGTGTCTCATTTAGAAAGATTCGACCTCCGGAGTTCGAATCCCCCGGAGGATGCATCCTCTGTAGCAGGGGTCACCAACATGTTGCCCGCGGGCACCAGGTCGCCCCCAAAGACCACCTGAGTCGCCCGCTGGCCTGTTTCACTTGTGAGCTGCATCTGAAATTAAATTTTATTCTGTTGCTATTCTTTTTTTAATCACACTTGCATTATATATTATATATAAATGACAATATCTTAAAACTATTTTCATTATACATGAGTTTAGATGAGTTTAGGTGAACTCTGACCTATTCTAGTTCAAAAGTATTTTGCGCAAGACAAAGCCAGTGCTCATGGAGAGTAACGTTAAGCTAGAGGGCGCGGGCACGACGAAGATGGTAGCTGAATGCAGTTTCTTGCCCCAAAAACATGGCAGAGAAAAGGAAGAAAACTTATCACTTTCACAACTAATGGGAGGAGGAATTCTTTTTTACGACTGTGAAAGAAACCTGCGTGTGTTAGAGTTTAGATTCTCCGCCCGAGCCCGAGCCCGGACTTGACCCGACCCGACCCGTGTGCCGGGTCGGGCCGATATTTCCTGCCACTATCTTCGGGCCGGGCCGGGCCGGGTAGGGCCGGGTAGGGCGGGGCCATGATCAAGCATTTGTGTGTGTTTTATTTTATTTTTAGTTTTTTTTTAAATCATTACTTAATTAGGATAATTGGGTGGAGAGAGCTATGCTATAATTAAAAATATTATACGAATATTTTAGCAAAGACGGCCTGAGCAAAACGTGACGTGTACAAAGTTGCGCAACGCATGTCATGCGCAGCAACGCTCTAGCTCCCGCAACTTCTCCCCTGGCACACATAACACCGGGCCAGCTGTGCTGAATTGTGTTTGTGTATAGCTTAAGTGCAACATGGAGCTTGAAGAAGTACAGACAAAAATTAAAACGGGGGAATTAACTTTGAGCAAGTTTGGAGGAAAGTCGGAGATATGGAAACATTTTCAACAAGTCGTGGGCAGTGACAACATATGTGTCGGCTTGTGCATTAAGTGCTACGTTTTATAATAGGCTTTAAAATATTTATTTCGTTTAAAAAATATTCTAAAACGTATATGCTTTAAATATGCCATCTAAAGTTAATTACTTCTTCATTTTCTGTGTTTATCATTGTTAACGTTTTTTTAGGCTATTTTTTCTTTCATTTGGATCTATTTGCGATCCATTCTGAATAAACAAACAATGCAGTTTACATGTTTCGTCCTTGTTGCATTTTTCAATAAGATATATCTAAACTAATTTCTGTAGTTCAAACAACTTAGAATTGTAATTTAGAGAACGTCTGTTATAACGGCTCATGTATTCAAAAATAGTCGGGTTTAAATCGGGCTCGGGCTCATAATTACAGTTAATGTGTCGGACCGGGTCGGGCTCGGACACAAGGTGCATGGGCTCGGGTAGGATCGGGTTTAATTTTTTGGGCCCGATCTAAGCTCTAGCGTGTGTCTCATTTGCGGGGCGACTGTGACGACGGCAAAGCAGCACAATGTGGAGAGACACTTCACTACGTGCCACAAAAGCTACCATGCTAACTACCCACCGGGAAGTGCACTACGGATAGAAAAGGCCCGTGAGCTAAAGGCATCTTTGGGAAAGCAACAGTCTTTTTTCACGAGGCCGGCGAAAAAGTCACAAAAAGCAACCAAAGCCTCGTTTAGAGCTACACATTTTGTTAAAAGGGTTTGTCAGTGGCTAGCGAAAATGGGACATCTCCCCTTTTAAAACATTGAATTGTGTTCAATTTAAAAAGTGCCACAGATTTGATCATTAATTCAAAATGTGACAAGATTTATTTAAAAATATGTAAGTTGATTTTTCATTACATTGAACATTACATGATTGATAACTTTTTGAAACAACAGTTCATGACTTGTTAAAAGGGTTTGTCAGTGGCTAATGAAAATGGGACATTTTTCCTATGAAATGATGTAAGTGATCATCTAAAAATAACAATTACTGATATTAAATTGCTGATTATTGCTATCTGTTTCCCTCCTTTATTGTCATTGTTGCTAATTATTGTGAGAAATCATTTACGTGATTAGTGTCTTCACATAGATGAGTATTATTAATAATGTATAACTAAAGGCAAACTGAGCAAATTTGTTATTTCAGAAGAGCGTATCAAATTGGTAGCCCTTCGTATGACTCAGTACCCATGAAGTAGCTCTCAGTTTCAAAAAGGTTGGTGATCCCTGCACTGTAGGATGTGCATACGAAGTGCCCTTAACCTTTAACAAAAACGAGACGGCCTTCGTAGGACGGAAGGAAAAAAAAAGGAGTTGAAGTGCAAACAAATTTGGAGCATCGTTGCATTCTCACACTACTTAAAAGAAGGAAAGTTATTTTTAAATTTGTAAAGAATTTGGGGGGGGGGGGGGGCTTTTACTTGTTTTATTTTATTCAGTGTTTTAAGAGCTGCAGCATATATGTTAGAGAAAAAATTAGGAGGATATTAAGAACAAAGTTGATCTGTTTTTAACGATTTAAATGATAAACACCACATCTTTGCTTATGTATACATCTGCCGGTGCCGGCATTTTTTAAATTAATGACAGTTGTTTAAGCAGCATAGGATACACCTCATTCTTTGCATTCGAAGGTCGTTTTTGAAGTGTCCTGCTTGGTTTTCTGAAATGAGACAACCTCAATGACGTATGCAGCCTTCAAATGCGACCTTCGGAGGGCGCATCCTTCTAAATGAGACACAGCTAACATTTGATCTTCATGATATTAAGTGTTACAAATCTACTTTAAAGACACAATGAACAGCAGCATGATTTGCTAAAGCAGCACTCTGTGGGCATTCAATCATACGTACGCTGCTGGTGTGGATCCAGTAAGTTTTCACTGCTAAATTATGGTAGGCTAATGTAATTTGTGGTCAACATTTTTTTTTTATTCATTTATTTACTCTATTATGCGTCTTTACATCCATTTTGACCGCTCTCAGCACGTAAGTGCGCGATTAGACGCGCAAACCAAGACGCGGCTGGCGTGACCGCTGTCTTTGATTGCGACGAAGATAATCGATCTTCCATCACTCTCAAGGGTTCAGCAGCCAAACGAGTGTCGAGGCCTGTTAAGGTCGACAATTCTGCAAGATGCTTCAATATTGATCTTGTCCTGTCACCTACATACACGTAAAAATCTTCTGAAACATTATTTCTCTGTTCACGCTCCACTTCATCTGCCAATGAATTCAACGATCTTATCAGATCTCCAGCCGCCATGTTTCAAACGATCTAAACGTAACGCGCTTCCGCCAATCCCCGCCTTGACGCAATGATTGACGTAGGGGGGGCGTGGTCAGCTCGGAATGCATTTTCAAAGCCGCATTGAATTTTGCTACAAATATCCCACGGCGTCATGATGAAAATGCAATTGTAAGTGTCCTTACTGTTAGTCTAAATGCATTTAGGACAAATAACATTTAAATGATAATTTTGCTACTGTTTCTGCTTGGACACGTTACACATATCAAATCAATTTGGGTTATACATTTTCATTTTAATTTTGCTACTTCCAAAGCATTAAAATAGTATGCACTTTACAACTTAAGACTACTGTTGGAAATGGCAAATGTAAATAATATAATTTAATTTTCAATTTCATTATGCACCAAATTTTGCACGCGTGGAGGTGATTGAAAATGTAAATTTAAATACAGAATTGCATTGCCTTTTTGAATATTGCATTGTCATTTTGAATATTGCATTGTCATTTTGAATATTGTATTGCCATTTTGCATATTGCATTGCAAATTGAATATTGCTACACATATGCTTCCATAATAGAGAGAGAGCGAAATGAGACGCACATTCTCTGTTACTAAAGGCTAACGTCTTCAGTAACACTAAAGCATTACAACGTTATATTTAATAAGGATGATTTATTTAACATAGCTTGTAAAAACGCTTTAATTGATGCAACAATATCCATTGGTTTAAAAACTTTAAAAGCACAAACCTTTCTTCATGTGAATCACAACAGATGAGGAGCGCGCGCAGCTTTATGACGTCACATCACCAGAGCAAAATAAAAGTCCCATTGGTGCACTGCTCTCTAGAATCACAAACACATCATAGAAATGTTGTATGTAGAATAGAATTTCATACTCATATGATGATGCTTTTCTAAAGTTACTACGTTGTAAATCTATTAATATTATTCTCTTTTTTAATGTACATTTATAACACTTTGTTTTATGTTGATATACCTTGCCAAAAATATGCCCACATATTCAGTTCACTCAATATCTTCTTTTATTAAAAGTGAAAAGTTTAGGTAATAAATACAAGACACAATAAACAGTTTATTAGAATCTTTAACTAAAAGTACATCTTCTGGAAAAAAAAAATGTAATGTTGTATTAGTGTTATGATTTTAGTGAAGTTAAATGTTTTGAAAGCAGAATACCTTTAATACACCTGCAGGAAAATGAAGATCAGGAGACTCTTATTTGAGCTGGTCCTGTGTGTCGCTGTGATCATCCAGACTGACTAAAACACTCAATCACTGGAGTTTTATTCAGATTTCAGGAGGCCGTTCTTACAGATGAAGACAAAGCTCTCAGATCACAACCTTAAACACAGTATTCAAGGGATGTGATCAGTTCTATACTAAACTCTAACTATTGCACTCATGATCACAGAGATCAGGGAAAGACATTCACACACAACTCAAGTGTTCATTAGCATTAACATTCACAACAATTAAAGAAATGTGGCAGAAACATAGAGAGCATCACAGATTTGTATTCACACACACCTAAAGCAAAAGAGATTCATTTACAATTGAACATTTACCTTTTTGCTGAATTTCCTAGGCAATAATTTCATTTCAACCAATATAATTTTGTCTTTAACAGTAATGATTGTCACACCTATGGACTGTCCTTGTGTTTGATTTTGTTTCCATGTTCTCCTTGTCCTTTTTTTCCCTGATGTTTTCTAATGCCTATATTTGGTTGTCCTGTTCCTGTTTCAGTTGATTTCAGATCTGTCTTGTCTATCCTTCGTTTAGTTGAGTATTTAAGAGAGATCTGTTCCTGGTTTTCTCCTCCGATCTCTTACGTCCTCCAAGTGAAAGTCTTCCTGTTGTTCTCCTGAGTTGTGTTTTAGTTTGTCCATTAAAGACTTTTAAGTTTTAAGTTCACTCCTGCGTTTCCTCATCTCCTCGTTTACCACTCCGTAGATTTGTGAAATATGACAATGATAATGAAATGATAATAAATAGTAAATATCCAATCATAAATTTGGAAAAGAGGATTTGGAGTGCCTTACCAAATTGCTTAATAGTCAGCTGCAAATATGGTTTGACCCCAAAAAAATTCTAGCAAAAGGTTTCTCAGTGGTTTACAGTAGTATCAGATGTACTTAAAAACATACTAAAAGTTTACCAAAGTTTGACTCCAATAAAGGCCCAATTTTCAAAATGGCGGCCGTCAGGTCCTCAAAATGAACATTACTCCTTTGTATTCATCCTAGACCATGAATACTGGTGCCTGATACATGTTTTGGCCATGTAATATTTTAATTAGCATATTTGCATGATAGATACAGGTAAATTATAAAATTAAACTATAAATGTCTAAATTAAAATGTCGTGGAAAAGTTAATTTATTTCAGTAATTCAACTCGAATTGTGAAGCTTGTGTATTAAAGGAGTCATCGGATGCTCATTTTCCACAAGTTCATATGATTCTTTAGGGTCTTAATGAAAAGTCTGTAATATACTTTGGTTAAAAATTCTGCAAAACATCAGCTCATTTAATCGCATGGGCCCTTTAATGCAAATGAGCTCTGCTCGCCCCGCCCCTCTCTGCTGAGGGATTAAGATCTGTAATGTTTAGTTTAGCCACGTTTAGCTGCATTTAGCCGTGTTCATCGACGAAACTTGCCAACGAGCACATTATTAAGATTCACACGAACAGAGACGCATATGTAGATCGGGATCGGCGCTTTCCTTTTAAAAACGAAAGTAACGTTGTCCTCTGCCTCTTAAGCAGCTCAGATGTTGGGAGCAAATGACTACTGCTATGTTCATTATTACATCCAACAACAGAAAACCTCAATCACTCAATTAGAGTCTTCCTCTGCCCCTGAGTCACACAATGGCGAACGGAGTCAGACTGTTACAGCTTGGTGAGGGCGGATCTAAGGTAAGACGCTCATGTCAATCTACTATCGTGGGAGTGGCCTCTGTTGGTGTTCCGTCACAACGACAAGAAGCTGAGAATGACCCAATTTTAAAAAGGGGATATTACTTTTAAAGATTAAAAAAATACCACTGGGTGGAGGTTTATCATTGTAGGGTGGTTGTGTTTTAAACACAAACACCTTTAAATAAATTCATTTCATACAGACTGAAGTAGTTTAAGTCTTTGGTTCTTTTAAATCGTGATGATTTGGCTCACATTTAACAAAAACCCACCAATTCAGTATCTCAACAAATTAGAATATGCTGACTTGCCAATCAGCTAATCAACTCAAAACACCTGCAAAGGTTTTCTGAGTCTTCAAAATGGTCTCTTAGTTTGGTTCACTAAGCTACACAATAATGGGGAAGACTGTTGATCTGAAAGTTGTCCACAGGACAATCATTGACACCCTTCACAAGGAGGTTAAGCCACAAACATTCATTGCCAAAGAAGCTGGCTGTTCACAGAGTGCTGTATCTAAGCATGTTAACAGAAAGTTAAGTTGGATGGAAAAAGTGTGGAAGAAAAAGAAGCACAACCAACCGAGAGAACCGCAGCCTTGAGAGGCTTGTAAAGCAAAATCGATTCAAGAATTTGGGTGAATTTCACAAGGAATAGACTGGACTTGCGTCAAGGCATCAAGAGCCAAAGTCCTCTTTTCAGATGAGAGCAAGGTGGCAGAGTCCGGAGAAAGGGTGGAGAAGCTCATAGCCAAAGTTGCTTGAAGTCCAGTGTTAAGTTTCCACAGTCTGTGATGATTGGGGTGCAATGTCATCTGCTGGTGTTGGTCCACTGTATTTTTTTTGAAAACCAAGTCACTGTACCCATTTACCAAGAAGTTTTAGAGAACTTCATGCTTTCTTCTGCTGACCAGCTTTTTAAAGATGCTGATTTCATTTTCCAACAGGATTTGGTACCTGTCCACACTGTCAAAAGCACCAAAAGTTGGTTAAATGACCATGGTGTTGGTGTGCTTGATTGGCCAGCAAACTCACCAGACCTGAACCCCATAGAGAATCTATGGGGTATTGTCAAGAGGAAAACGAGAAACAAGAGACCAAAAAATGCAGATGAGCTGAAGGCCACTGTCAAAGAAACCTGGGCTTCCATACCACCTCAGCAGTGCCACAGACTGATAACCTCCATGCCACGCTGAATTGAGGCAGTAATTTAAGCAAAAGAAGTATTGAGTACATATACAGTAAATGGAGATACTTTCCAGAAGGCCAACAATTCACTAAAAAGTTTTTTTTTATTAGTCTTATGAAGTATTCTAATTTGTTGAGATAGTTAATTGGTGGGTTTTTGTTAAATGTGAGGCAAATCATCACAATTAAAAGAACCAAAGACTTAAACTACTTCAGTCTGTGTGCAGTGAATTTATTTAATACACAAGTTTCACAATTTAAGTTGAATTACTGAAATTAATGAACTTTTCCACAGCATTCTAATTTATTGAGATGCACCTGAAAGTGATTATAAGTAAAATTATATATTAAAGCAACTTGAAATAAGTGACCATTTAGAGGGTTCACACACAGGCCTCTGTTCGGGCTAATTCAGAGTTTTTTTTATGATCAAAGTTATACAGCTCCAATTTAAGGAACTTTTGGGTGCATTAACTTTTACATTGAATGTCAAGTCTGTGTTTTAGAAGAAAAAAAAGAGCTGTATGTGTCCAAAAACATGTACTGAGTAGGAGTTACATGACATAGGCTAAATCGTTTAAAACTCTGGTTCACCCCAAACAAAGATAAAACCTTACAGTAATCTCACAACATCATGTATTCCATAAGTATGTAATCATGTCTCTGCAATTTAGACGAGTCCAATGGATTCATAGACCAGGAAAACATTGGGTTAGACACCAAGATTACTTGGCTAGATCAAATAATGAAGGAGTTAGGATATTTTAAGGGTTTTCTGCCCATCTTGGACGCCATCTTGAAACTGACACCTTTCTAGTGGTCAAACTTTGGAAAACTTTTAGTATGTTATTAAGGACACCTAATACTACAAAAAACAGCTGAGAAACCTTTTGTTAGAATTTTTTTGGGGTTAGGTGTTTTTTTTCCATATATGCAGCCGCCTATTATGTACCTGTGTTAAAAAGTAAATATTTCTTTTTTGAAAGTACAAATAGTGATTATATAAACTTAATTCTTCAAGATTCTTTACACATAAAGGCAAATGTATACGCCTTTATTTATACCCAAACTTAGTCAACTGTGAGTAGCACTTCATTACTGTATATGAAAAATATGAATGAAAGATATTTAGATTATTTGCACATGTTTATTAAATCTTGATATTCTACATTATTTGGATTTTCATGATTTACAAGTTACAAGTTGTGTAAAATCATTAGAGTCAGGAGTGACTCAGTGCTATGAATGGACTTAAAACCTGACTGAAATTTTCCAGAACTACTTAGAAAATACCAAACACAAACGGTTCTAGTACCTTAGGTTAAAGAAACCACAGAATTAGGCTGATAGTTATTTAAAACAGATGTGTCTAAAGAATAATGACTGCAAAATACATTCAGAAAAGAGCATTAGAAACTCAGCAGAAAGATAAATGGCATTTGAATTTTAAAATGAATATTTTTAGCTTTAGGAGTGTGTGAATATGAATGTGAAATCATGCTAAGTGTCATCTTGTGTCTTTATTGGCTGTTGATGTTTCTGCCTCATTTCTTTAATTGGTTTCTTTGTTTCTGATCAATATCTGAGTTACATATGAATGCAGAGACTTTCCCTGATCTCTGTGATAATGAGTCTATAGTTCTGCTGATTGGATTAGAGTCGCTGAAAATCTGGGCACATTCCTGTAACTGCTTACATCCTTTGCATATTTTATCTTCTAATGACGATCCTGAAATCTGTCTAAAACTCCAGTGATTGAGTGTTTAGTAAGTCTGGATGACTGCAGCGACACACAGTAACATCTCAATCAAGATCTTCTCTCCTGAGTTTACTACAGGTCTAACTGGATGTTGCAGGTATTTTGGTTTCAAAACTTTTAACTTCACTAAAATCATAACTCTAATATAACATGAATGCACTTCTAGAGATTGAGTTTGTAAAGCAGGTATTGTATCTTGTATTTATTAACTGAATTTTTTCGCTGTTAAAAGGGAAGATGAGGAGTAACAGCTGAATATGTTGACATGTTTTTTGCCAATTAAAGATACAGAAAAGGTCATAATCAAGTTTAATAAAGGAATGGCAGAGAGGATGGGAAAAGGAAATCAAGGGTAGACACATTTTTCTGTTCAATCTAAAGTTAGAAACAAATGTTTTTGTACTTGTCCATCCTGTAGGGACTCAGTTAAACTAGATTGAGATTGGGGCATTGTGGGTTTAATAATTTTTGTATATTGCAGGAAAGCATATTATTCTCTTTTTTTTCTTCTTTAATATTCACTCACAAAGACTGTTGATGCTGATCAAATACCATGATGTGAGTCTTAATTTGAAGTCATTCCCCGTAATATTTTCCCTCCTTTCGGCGCTTCTCACTCCAGTCCAGCGGGTGGCACTAACACACACTTCTGTTTGACAAACACCATTAAACCTAAGAAGAAGAAGATTAGTTTCAGTGCTCTGTTGTTTTGTTGTGATTCGGTTTTAGTTCAGTCTGTGAGAAATGTAGTTTCTGTAAACAGAAAAAATACAGTTTTTGAATCCAGTCAGTAAATACCTGTAATATCCTCATCCTCACAGCTGTGACTAGGTTTTGAAGCGAGCAGGAATATCTGGAGAAGTATCAGCTGAACTGAGATCTGCTGCTGTGAAGATGGAGTTTGTTAAAGTGGAGAGTGAGGAGAACACGAGTGAACTAGAAACCTGGAGAATAAAACAAGAGGAAACAGAACCTTTGAGAATAAAACAAGAGGAACCAGAACCTTTGAGAATAAAACAGGAACCAGAACCTTTGAGAATAAAACACGAGGAACCAGAACCTTTGAGAATAAAACAAGAGGAGCCAGAACCTTTGAGAATAAAACAAGAGGAAACAGAACCTTTGAGAATAAAACAAGAGGAGCCAGAACCTTTGAGAATAAAACAAGAGGAACCAGAACCTTTGAGAATAAAACAGGAGGAACAAGGAGGTTGGTGTTTAATCTTCATTCATCTTTAATGACTGTTTGTGGTACATTATTTCAAAGTTTTATTAATACTGAGTTTCAAGCTGCTTTAGATTTAGTTAATTGTAATAGAAACAATATTTAAAGCAGATCAGTCTGTTAAAGTATAGATGGGGCAGCAAAAGCACTTCCAGATCTAGTAAGAAACATTTAAATTCTGCACAGAATTTTTGGTAACATTTTCTATGAAGCCCCTATTTATAATACATTATAAAGTATGTCTAAGGCATTGTAATGAATGCATCATAAAAAAATAATAAAAAAAAATCTTATAAAATGTTCTCATGAATAATCAGAACAATTACAATGTACTAAAGTACTTGAGTATTTGGGGTTCTAATTTTTGAGATTATGATTATTTATTAGACACGATGGGCGGCATATTAAATCAACGCAATTTTTAATGGACTATTTCATATATATATAATTTTTTTTTTTTTTTTTTTTTACATTTTATTATGATGGGCCCCCTGGTCTACTGACTAGAAGCAACTTTCCAACTACATGTACATTCCCACTACACTAACACTCCTTTATCAGTAGTATTATTAGTCTAGTATTATTCGACTTAGGTTAAGTTTGGCTTGGTAGAAGGTTTACAAACTTGCAAAGTTACATATCAGTTTGTCTTTTGGGGAACCATCAAAATACAGTGTTAGAATATATTTAGCATAATAGTAATAATAATTATTGCTAGCTGACATGCAGTTGAAAAGTTACTTATCAAAAGCTGTATAAAGGGTACCATCAAAATAATCTAACTAATAATACAAACGTGTCATGTTACACATTCATCTGATACATTAACTTTGGCTCTGTGATAGATATTATTATTGTTATTATTATTAATACTTATAAGTGCTCTTTGTATGCTTCCAGTAGTGACATGCTAAACATGGTAATATATGAGACTTATGTTATAACTATGAGGAGATAATCACATGCTTAAAAGCTATAACCGCAAATAAATAAAAATTACAATACGTTAAAACTTTTTTATGATACAACACACTATACGTTTTTTTTTTTTATAATGCACTATGAATTCGTTAAAGTGCCTTAAGCATACCCTTATAATGCATTATAAATATGGTCTTCAAAGAAAGTGTTACTGAATTAATTTATGAACAGATCAAACACGGCTGATGCAGAAACAGTAGTGTTAGCTACAGTCATGTCCAATGCTAATACATAATCAGTTTCAGGGTTTGTACATTTTGGGAGAGAAATTCAAGAACTTTTCAACGAAATTAAAATTTTGCATGCCTCCTGACTCGAGTTTAGTGCTTTGCTGTCAAATGTGTCTTACCAAGAAATAAATATGTAATACAGTTTAGTAACTGCGCTTATACATTCAAAACAATAGTAATATTATGGTTAACTTGTTATTCACTTTTTAGCATCAAATGATGATTTGTTTATGCAGTTTGAGGTTTAAAAACATGTTATTTTCCACATACTGTACATTATTGTTGCTCCTCTCTGCCCTCCCTTTAAGAAACGCTTTGATTTTCACAAAACTCACTGACTACGTTTACATGGACACCAGTTATCTAATTAATGACCTTATTCTGAATAAGACAATAATATGATTAAGCTGTTTACATGAGTTGCCTTTAGAATATTCCTTTCATGTCCCCTTTTTACATGTTATAGTGCATAGATCGATTAATGACACACATCATTACGTCCACACGCGACGCTATCAGTTCATCTTCTTTATAGACTTTTGGATGTTTGGGTTTTAATTTTACAAAAGCTTGAAGTGGCTCTGGACATATGCAATATTTTTTAGAATGTGTGAGTCAAAATTTGCCGTGGTCGCATTTGTGCGAGTGCGTGCTGTGCTGCTCCAAAGTGTCTGATCCATACAGCGAGCGTTTCAGAGCCAGTCAGTTTTTAGGAGAAAAAAAAGCACACGCAAGCACAGTCACCGAAAGCCAGTTTAGTTTTACTTTTTTTATTTGTTTTCATTTTGAAAACCCTGTTATCTTTGCCGTTTACCTCACATTACGCTTGGGAGGGTTTCTTTTATAATTTTTTTTATTAATTATTATGATTGCTCAGTGTTTGCACGCCCTGTAATAAATTGTTTAGTCGGAATATAACAGCATGTGATGGAGTCTATGCCTCGTCTTATTAGTTTTTGTTAATAAATGCTATATAAGCTAGTTTTAATTTATTTTTGTTATGCTGTTTAATTAAAATCCATATTTTAAGAATTTGTTTTAATCTTAAAATTGATAGGTGTAGCCTTATATATGCAATCAAAACCAAGATCATGACTTCGAAAGTAAAAGTAAAAAGACATTCCAATAGCGGAAATCCCGTTCACAAAATTAAAATAAATACATACAAATAATACTAATGAAAAAGGGGGTTGAATGTTAAAAACTTTTCCAGAAAACTAAAAATTATGATAACAAACTAGGCTATTTATTAGCAATGAGCATTGATTAAGCCCATGTTGTAGCAAAAAATAATTAAATTCAAATGAAACCAAAGCGCGACCAACTGAGAGCGTTATGCCGCGTTCCAGTCCAGACGACCCGTTACCCTTGTTTTTCCAAACTTCTACCCGTGAAAGTGCACTGGAACGGCACTCAAACCCATGAATTCCCATCCGTGAACTCGTACTAGATCGACGACGTACTCCCAGTTCCAATTTCTGACGTGACATAGCCCGAGAAACAACAATAAAGCCTCTAGGAGTGCGTTTTTTTAGTGGCACACGGTGGTAAAATAGAGTTTAGGACAATATAACGTTGCAATCAAATTATTAATACTATAAAAATAATAAATGCTTGGCGTGACTTGACTGGAACGTAACAAAGTCCTGAGTCGTGGTTTGAACACGTGATTTACGAGCTCAAAAACCTGCCTGGAATGCAAGCATTAGTGTGTATCCTGTCACAAAATGTGGCGAAAAGTCCTACACAAGGGGAATAGTCTGATTAAGGTGTGTACATGTCTTCCATAATGCGTCTAAAATAGGAATACTCCACCTGGCTTAATTCGATTTGTGTTTACTTCGATTATGACTTTAGGCGAATTAAATTGATCAGAATTTATCAGTTTACATGGTTGCTTCTTAATCAGAGTATTGACTTAATCGGGTAAAAATAGGAATATTGTTGTTCATGTAAACGCACTCACTGTTGATGGAAACCGAGGTGTTCTCTGATTGATTAGCTATCCGTGCTTTGGAATTGGCCGGATACCTCAAGCGTGTGTTGGAAATGTTACACCCCAACCATGTTGTGATACCATTTCTTGGCGCATCGAGACAGAAATGATAAAACCCATTATAAACTAGGCATTTGTTGCAAACGTGCAAACTCGTGTTTGAAAAGTCAGTACTGAATTCTTTAAATATGAAAACGTACTTGCAGGCCATCAGTCAGATGCACAGACTGTTCATGCAACATTGTGATTGGCCCACTTTATAGCCTTAACGCTTTGTTTCCTGAACCTGGGAGAGCAGCTTACAATGCCAGATGTACACAGTCTTCAGTGAAATGTGCATCACCCACTCAAATATTTGCATTTTACTGTTCCAGAACAGTGCTGTAAATGGGTCGTTGACGGATGAGACTTTTGAATAGGCCAATTTTAAAATACCAAAAATATGGGTATGTGTTTGGCCATTTTCCAAACATTTGGAATGTAGTGTACACATGCCTTTATAAAGAAAAGTAAAATATTTGACATTTTAGTGTTTTTAGACTTGAGTTGATAAAACGTAGCCTTAAAAAAGTCATCCGGGGCGACCGTAATATATCTCAAAATTCACATTTTTATGTATCATTAAGACTAGTTGAACACATATAAGTAGATAAACTTTTGAAGAAAGACAAACTTTTGTCCCCTTTCATTTTTTGAAAACCATTATTTCACAAGTTTATTCTATAATATCAGAGTGTCCCTCGTAATCCAGTTACAATACTGATTTTTACTTCAAAAGCAAAAAAACTGAATTGGCATTTATACAGATATTACACATTCAGCAATAGCATACCACTGATTAATATTTTAGGCTAAACTGATGGATATTTGGTTATGAATTTAGTGTAATTATTGCTTTCTTATCATTAGTCTCCCCAAATGATAAGAAAACCACAGGTATAAAAAATTCTGTTAAAATGTACACACAAGAGTTCAAGACGAAAGAAAATTTTACTCTTTTTATTCAAATAACATTTCAACATTTAAATATAACAAATCAGAAGGACATTAACATTTAAACGGAGCAATTCCAATAGGGTCCTCACACCATCGGTGCTCGGGCCCTAATTAAAGCTGCAAGTAGCAATGAACGGCCCCTTGCCATCTGCGCAGTCGCCATCACGATAGCATCAGGAAAATGGTGCCTAGTTGGCACAAGCATTCACAGTAAAACTCTGCCAGTTTGGATTTGAAGTTTACAGAATTGAAAGGGTTGCACTTTAAATTCAACACACAGACACATACACACAATATATACAATTTTGCCATCCAGTCTAATTTGTTAACATTAACTATATTAGTTTATGTGAACAATAATTAAATAGCATTTATTAATGTTTATTAATATTAAGCTACAAAAAGGTATTCATACATTATTATAATGTAAATTTGTATCTTTTAACAGTTTATATACTGTGAATTAACATTAACAAAGTTCATGTGGGTATACAGCAATAGACAATAAAGTGCCATATAAACACTTCATTCTTTGAAAATATCTTTAAAAAACAAGTTGAGTATTGTAATGAGGCGATATGAATATAACTCATCTTAAAATGGTATAATTTTCATATTTATGTAGATTACAGCACATCAATGGGTATTTCTTCCTCAAAGATGTTCTGCAAAACAGCATTATTCACTGGTCTCTGTCCCTTTCTCCCTTTCACCCCTTCCCCCTACACTCACTCTAACTCTCAACACACATATTTACAGGCAGGCAGAGTGAGAGCAGATTTCTGATTTCTTTTTTTAATTTTCTTTAATTCATAGAGCCTTGTATACTTATGAGATTAACAGCATTTGCTCAGAATGACTAGTTCTCTGTGTGAAAAAAGTTTTAAAGAGTTTGGATGCTGCACTTTAAAGATCTAAAAAATTAAGGTTATCTTTTTTACTATCACTTTAAAAAATCACCACAAAGATATCCAAAATCTGCTCGCAATTTAGCATCTTCAGAATCTTCTCTTCATGTTGATAAAGTTTGATGTGAACATCATGTTGCTCCTATGATGAGTATCAATTTGTTTACAGCCTGATTTTTTCCCAAAATCCACATTCAAATCAAAATATCTGGCTTCCTGTTGGTCTTAGCTAATAAGTTTAATTTAGAAAGTTGTCCAGATTGATGAGAACAATTTAGGTGACCAATGTTTAATAGCTCCTTGTAGCATACAGTCTAAACAGTTTATTTGATCTACCCTTGTCTCCTACTTTCTGTAGCTCTAGTGACTCTAGCACACTGCTAAAGAAGCTTTTTTTCTTTACCTCTCTCTTTTCCTTGCAAGATACTCTGCTCTTGTTGCAGGGTCGGAGTTGACTTTCTGTCTATGACGAGCAGTCTTCTCTTAGCTTGTTAATCATGCCATCTAGGAAATAGGTAAAACAGGTTAAAACTTGTTTAAAATGAAAAAATGATGTCATTCTGTATATTTTATACATTTTTCCTGTAGGACTGAACTACAACAAAAAATAAATGTTTATCCCTATAAAAGGAATGGAAAATGGTTGAATTTAGAAAAAAGATAAAATATACAAATTATTACGCTTAGACAATTAACTGTATATAATTTATGTATATAATATAAAAACTACAAATACAGGACATATATCTATCATTTAAAACACTCAGCAGTGGTCGCCCCACATGATACTCGGTCGCCCATATGATGTTTTCAAGTTCACTCAAGTATAACAGGCTAACAGTTAGCCTCAGAAACCAAACTAGCTTCTTCTAGTGACATGCCACTATCAAATTTACCATCAAAATATAGATTTGTGGGAAAACTTATAATTCACAGTTTTGGGGTGGTCGCCCCACATGATGACCAAA
The DNA here is from genome assembly GCF_049309525.1 of Garra rufa. Classification (NCBI taxonomy): domain Eukaryota; kingdom Metazoa; phylum Chordata; class Actinopteri; order Cypriniformes; family Cyprinidae; genus Garra; species Garra rufa. The sequence goes on along the minus strand of NC_133361.1, from coordinate 78,807,857 downwards.
AGTTGTTTCCAGGGGATCTTCACTTGTGTCTGGCTGATGCAATATCCCATCCTTGAGTTGTTTTTCAAAATAAAGGTCCCAAAATTGTCGTTTGTTGAAGGTCACCCCGGATGATATGGATGGAATCAACATAATTCGAACAACATTCATTTGTATATCATGTTAGAAATATATGTGCAAATGCTTCGCAGTTTTGTCAATGGATGTAAAACATGTTTGAAATTATGCCAACTAGGAAAAGGGATATATTTAAGTTGATTTAAAGTGTTTTTAAACCAGTTTTCCTAACAAAACTCAAGGCTGGACAGTCGCCCAATATAATGTTTGGACACTTCGGATAGCAGAAAAATGATGAAAAACTTAAAAATTTGGAGAAGTTAGAGTGGTTTAGTAGGGGAAGAAAGTATAACAAGTAGATGAGAAATTTTATGTATTTTTTATTTTTTTCTGCAAAATAAAATCAACCCGGACTGAAAAAGGGGGCATCACGTCATTGACCCAAATATAACTTAAAACACTGATTTATAGTTGTGTCCTCATTTGAAAGGCCAAACAAAGAATGTTTGCTTTTGCAATGAAACACACTGCGTCTCCACAACATGGCGCTGCAACACTACTACATCCGGTGAAGTTACGCCTTCTTTCTTTTCATATTCATATTCTTATGGGATGTGTTACGCTAATCTACTCACGCCGTGATGTGGACAAGTGGGGGGGTTTGAACGAGCCAATTTAGGGAGGTGTGGCTGAGTCTTAATTTTCATAATAAATATCTCTTTGGTTTTGAGACTTTAAGCTTTGCAGCTTCACAAATCTTATCTAATGCACAAACAGCTTTTAACACTCCAAAGGAAACTGCATCATATGACCCCTTTAAATGATCTTTATTTTTGATATCCCACACACCAGCTCTACCAAATCTGCTTCCGGTGCCACCATCTGTAGGACTTATTGGCACTGCTCTCAAATGTTAGTTTTTTCATGTTTTTCAGCTTATAACAAGTTACTGAAAATGAACCCTTTTTACTTTTATTTCAGAGTTGATTCAAGAAAAAGAAGAGAATGAAGAATCAAGTCAAGTTGAGGAGAAAAAATATTCCAAAAATGGAGAAAAACCTTTGAGTTGCTCTCAAGCCAAACAGAAATATTTAAATAAAAGAAGAGCAGAGAAATGTTCCACCTGCACTCAGTGTGGAAAGAGTTTAACTAGAAAAACAGGTCTTGAGCATCACATGAGAATTCATAGTGGAGAAAAACCATTTACTTGTGATCCACGTGGGAAGAGTTTTTCACGCTCATCAAGCTTTAAGGAGCACATAAACATCCACACTAAAGAGAAGCAGCACACATGTGATCAATGTGGTGAAGTGTATTTAGCGGCTTCAGGTCTGAGGAATCACTTGAAAGTTCATACAAAGGTGAAGCCACATTCATGCCATTTGTGTGGTAAGAGTTTTTGGTGTCTACAAAGTTTGCAAGTATATGAGAATATAAATACTGGTGTGAGAGAATGCATGTGTTCTAAGTGTGAAAAGATTTTTACTTCAGTAACTTATTTAAAACTGCATAAGAGGATCCACACTTATGAGTGTTCACAGTGTAACAAGATATTCAGTAAGTCAGGAGACCTGAAAATACATGAGAGGATCCACGCTAGAGCGAAATCGTATAAATGTTCACACTGCAAAAAGAGTTTTAGTCAGTCAGTACATTTGAAAACGCATGAGAGGATCCACACTGGAGAGAAACCTTATGAGTGTTCCCACTGCAACAAGAGATTTATTCAGTCATCATATCTGAAAATACATGAGAGGATCCACACTGGAGAGAAACCTTATGAGTGTTCACACTGCAACAAGAGATTTAGTCGATCAGTACATTTAAAGACACATGAGATGATCCACACTGGAGAGAAACCTTATGAGTGTTCACACTGCAACAAGAGATTTAGTCGGACAGTAAATTTAAAAACACATGAGATGATCCACACTGGAGAGAAACCTTATAAGTGTTCACACTGCAACAAGAGATTTAGTCAGTCAGTAAATTTGAAAACGCATGAGAGGATCCACACTGGAGAGAACCATTATGAGTGTTCACACTGCAACAAGAGATTTAGTCGGTCAGTACATTTGAAAAGACATGAGAGAATCCACACTGGAGAGAAACCTTATGAGTGTTCACACTGCAACAAGAGATTTCGTCGGTCAGAACATTTGAAAACACATATGAAGATCCACACTGGAGAGAAACCTTATAAGTGTTCACACTGCAACAAGAGATTTAGTCAGTCAATAAATTTGAAAATACATGAGATGATCCACACTGGAGAGAACCCTTATGAGTGTTCCCACTGCAACAAGAGATTTAGTCGGTCAGTACATTTGAAAAGACATGAGAGGATCCACACTGGAGAGAAACCTTATGAGTGTTCCCACTGCAACAAGAGATTTTGTCGGTCAGAACATTTGAAAACACATGAGAGGATCCACACTGGAGAGAAACCTTATGAGTGTTCACACTGCAACAAGAGATTTCGTCGGTCAGAACATTTGAAAACACATATGAAGATCCACACTGGAGAGAAACCTTATAAGTGTTCACACTGCAACAAGAGATTTAGTCAGTCAGTAAATTTGAAAATACATGAGATGATCCACACTGGAGAGAACTCTTATGAGTGTTCACACTGCAACAAGAGATTTAGTCGGTCAGTACATTTGAAAAGACATGAGAGGATCCACACTGGAGAGAAACCTTATGAGTGTTCACACTGCAACAAGAGATTTCATCGTTCAGAACATTTGAAAACACATGAGAGGATCCACAATGGATAGAGACCTTATAAGTGTTCACACTGCAACAAGAGTTTTAGTCAGTCAGTACATTTGAGTGTTTGGTTCTGTTTTTTTTGTGTATATCTCTGGCTGGTTTACACATACTGGTCTGGCATGTACTGTATATGTATACCCATCCCTTCTTGTAAATTTGTAGGAGAGAGATCAATCTCATTAGTTCACTTTTACCTTAAGTAGTTAATGATCATTTTTAGTCATAATTAAATGTTACCTTTTCATCAATACATTATCTTTACTTTTTATTTTTTATTAACAACATTTGTGGTCAACTCAGTGTATTTGCATAAGAAAAATTTTATTTTAGCTTTAATTGTTGAAAGCCATAATGTTTTATGATTTTTTTTAAAATATCTAAATAAAGTTTTTAAAATAGAATTTAATTAAATGCCTTTATTGTCCTTGTATTTTTCTAAATACAGTAAAATTAGGAGTATTAGGAGATTACAAAGATTAAACAAGTTATTTATTTATTTATTTATTTATTTTACTCTAAAACGTGGAGTTTATGACCATGATTTAACTATAAAATCAGTTCTTTAAAATGAGCCCTTAATTATTTGTTTGGCAAATAGCGTTGTGGGTTTTGGTTATTTCGCTGTTTTTGGCTGTAAGGACCTTTGAAATAACTGAAATCGTGTGGCGAAGTGATATAGACATGTAATGCGGTTAAGTTGCATGGAACTACGTTTGCAGTGCGTTTCCCTGAATATAATGCCCACCTCTAGAACGTTCGTCAGCCAATCAGATTCAAGCATTCAATGGCCTCGTCGTATACAGGTCCTTTTCAAAAAATGATCATATTTTGATAAAGTTCATTATTTTCTGTAATGTACTGATAAACAGTAGACTTTCATATATTTTAGATTCATTACAACACAACTGAAGTAGTTCAGGCCTTTTATTGTTTTAATATTGATGATTTTGGCATACAGGTCATGAAAACCCAAAATTCCTATCTAAAAAAAATGAGCATATTTCATCCGACCAATAAAAGAAAAGTGTTTTTAATACAAAAAAAGTCAACCTTCAAATAATTATGTTCAGTTATGCACTCAATACTTGGTCGGGAATCCTTTTGCAGAAATGACTTCTTCAATGCGGCGTGGCATGGAGGCAATCAGCCTGTGGCACTGCTGAGGTGTTATGGAGGCCCAGGATGCTTCAATAGCGGCCTTACGCTCATCCAGACTGTTGGGTCTTGCGTTTCTCAACTTTCTCTTCACAATATCCCACAGATTCTCTATGGGGTTCAGGTCAGGAGAGTTGGCAGGCCAATTGAGCACGGTAATACCATGGTCAGCAAACCATTATCCAGTGGTTTTGGCACTGTGAGCAGGTGCCAGGTCGTGCTGAAAAATTAAATCTTCATCCCCATAAAGCTTTTCAGCAGATGGAAGCATGAAGTGCTTCAAAATCTCCTGATAGCTAGCTGCATTGACCCTGCCCTTGATAAAACACAGTGGACCAACACCAGCAGCTGACATGGCACCCCAGACCATCTCTGACTGTGGGTACTTGACATTGGACTTCAGGCATTTTGGCATTTCCCTCTCCCCAGTCTTCCTCCAGACTCTGGCACCTTGATTTCCGAATGACATGCAAAATTTGAGCAACAGTCCAGTGCTGCTTCTCTGTAGCCCAGGTCAGGCGCTTCTGCCGCTGTTTCTGGTTCAAAAGTGGCTTGACCCTGGGGAATGCGGCACCTGTAGCCCATTTCCTGCACACACCTGTACACGGTGGCTCTGGATGTTTCTACTCCAGACTCAGTCCACTGCTTCCGCAGGTCCCCCAAGGTCTGGAATCGGTCCTTCTTCACAATCTTCCTCGGGTCCGGTCACCTCTTCTCGTTGTGCAGTGTTTTCTGCCACACTTTTTCCTCCCCACGGACCTCCCACTGTGGTGCCTTGATACAGCACTCTGGTAACAGCCTATTCGTTCAGAAATGTCTTTCTGTGTCTTACCCTCTTGATTGAGGGTGTCAATGATGGCCTTCTGGACAGCAGTCAGGTCGGCAGTCTTACCCATGATTGCGGTTTTGAGTAATGAACCAGGCTGGGAGTTTTTAAAAGCCTCAGGAATATTTTGCAGGTGTTTAGAGTAAATTAGTTGATTCAGATGATTAGGTTAATAGCTCATTTAGAGAACCTTTTCATGATATGCTAATTTGATATGAGCTGTATGCCAAAATCATCAATATTAAAACAATAAAAGGCTTGAACTACTTCAGTTGTGTGCAATGAATGTAAAATATATGAAAGTCTAATGTTTATCAGTACATTACAGCAAATAATGAACTTCATCACAATATGCAAATTTTTTTAAAAGGACCTGTATTGTTTATTTTTATATGTAAGTTAATATCACAAATAATATTATTTATATATATAGCTTCAGCTCTGCTCTTAACCGAATTTCCTGTTTACAGGGGTGTCTACGTCATTAGCCAATTGAACCATTTATTAAAGGTCCCATATTGTCAAAATTTCCTGGCTTTTTTCATGATAACTGAGGTCTAGCGGCTATGTAACTACCATATAAGTTTCAAAACAGTCAATCCACAGTAAACTTTACACAGCCTGCTTAAAGTATCTGTTCATCTTCACGAGCCGCTGTGACTTCCATACAGATGTGACGTCCGATCTGTAGTGGACCGCGCATTCCAGGGCCCAGTTTATGGCAAGGGCCCCTCCCTGGCCACAATAGTGGACAAAGGTTTGCTACATTTTGATTGGATCTTGGTGGACTAACATAAGCAAACTGTCCTCCTGTTATGAAGCAGACGGGACAACAAGGTAAGTATAATACAGGTGATGTTTTATTTATTCAAAGCAGCAGTGCCGGAGGTGAATGGAGAGTTCGTGATGGTGAGTATGACTTGTAGAGATGATTTCAGAGCCGGGTGGAAACGTGGAGTGAATAACAGGTCCTTTCCGTTACAGGTGGCGAGACTGGAGGATTCCAAGAACGATAGACGGAGGGATACTGAGAGTTCGTGAATCCGCCACCCTCAGCTGATGCGGAAGTCAGCTTACGGCCACACACCTCTGACGACTGGAAACTGCGAAGACACAGAGGACTGGAACTTGGAAGACTGGAACGAGACAGAGATCAGGTAAGTACAATAAGGTAAGTATTTCAGATAGTGAGACTCGTGGAGAGACACTAGCAGTCCGCTTTCGCTAGAACGAGCCCGGACAATGAGTGGTGTGTGGAGAGTGGCTTTTGTGTGCTGGTGATGATTGAGTGCAGGTGTCCGTTAATCAGTATTCAGGTGAAGGTGATCTGGGAGTGATTGTGGGTGCAGAACCTGACCAATCCGTGACACCAACGCCATCAGATAAGGATGCCAGGACAACTGCCAGACACCTCTTTGAGGGCAAGAAGAGACCTTTGGGACAAAAACCTGGGAAGGACAGAACTTCCTATTGGTCAAGACGCAGTTTCTGCCCTTCACCCACCTTGAAACTGCTTCCTAAGGTTTGGTCCTGTGACAGCCATAAAAATTCCTTAGGATCTCCAGACGCAGCAGCAATGGGTGAAACAAAGAGAGATCACAAAGATCCATCCAAATCCATCCATAACTATGTGTTTTCAAACCTTGAACTGATGCGAACCATAACACACACATCTTATACTTATTCAGAGAAATAAGTATTCTCACTGACAGCGATGTGTAGTGCAACATCTTCCACGAACTCAGCTGTTAATGGACAAATGAATGCATGTATGACAGGAATCTTTTGCAGGTGTTTAGAGTAAATTAGTTGATTCAGATGATTAGGTTAATAGCTCATTTAGAGAACCTTTTCATGATATGCTAATTTGATATGAGCTGTATGCCAAAATCATCAATATTAAAACAATAAAAGGCTTGAACTACTTCAGTTGTGTGTAATGAATGTAAAATATATGAAAGTCTAATGTTTATCAGTACATTACAGCAAATAATGAACTTTATCACAATATGCTTGTTAGAACCTCGTTTCTGGGTCACTGCAGTTTATCAGGCCTTTCTCAGATCTGTCGAGTGGATCAGCAACAAGCACTTGGGATACACAACAACACACCAAATCTAATACAAGTTGGTTTATTGTTATCTACTAAAGAAGATGGGGCAGTCCCATCTTTTATACAGCACCCTTACAAGCCTTCATGTAGGCGGGGGTTCACATATCATTTAAGAGAATACTTCTACATATGGGAAGGAAAATTACAGATGATCCAGGGTAACTATAAGGAAGAGAGGAAGATAGTGTAGCCGCACTGAACTGGTTTCCTGCCGAGAGATAACCCTGAAACAGACAGACAAAACATTCCCAGACAGAACCTAATATCACACTCTTAAATGAAGCAAACTGTGAAAGACAAGAAAACTACAAAATATTAACTCAAGGAAACTTCACTGCAAAACACATGAATTCTTATAATCCCCTCTTCCAGACTCTCTCTAGAGTCTAGATTCTCCAGTATCCTTCTGTGGCAGTGGGCGATATCCTGCAGAGATAGCAGACACCATAGTATACATACGTTGTGTGAAACATTTCACAATGCATGGACCAAAAATACACAATAAAAACAAAATAAGTAATACCGGTATTATCATTGAGACATAAGGTGCAAACGTGCCAAATAGGCTAGAGAGAATACCCCAATTCCAATTATTAGTTCTAGACTTTAGCTCATCCTCATATATCTGGGATGAGATCTGCTTCATAGTAGCTACAGCAGTGCCAATTGATCCCTCGGGCTCATCATTTGCAGGTATATATGTGCAGCATTTGTCACCTACAACAGAACAAACCCCTCCCTGCTGGGCAAGAAGCATGTCTAGGGCCAACCTGTTTTGCACGACCACCTGTCTCAGTGCTCTCAGTTCGCTTTGTACCCCTACCAGTGCAGCTGTGGTGCTGTTAACAAATGATGCCAGTCGATAATGCATGATGTTCTGTTGTCTCAGTAGGTCAGAGACGCCGAACTGAGGTACCATAGACTTCCAGAACCGAGTCCAGTGTGACCTCATCTGATGTTCATCAGGGACGTCCTCGTTGTTGACTGATCGTTTGCTCCTGAAAGACAAATCACGTTGTGTATGCATAACAGTCACATGATGTTGCAGCTGCACTGGTGCACAGAGGCCTGTCCAGTTCATCCTGTATGTGTTGTTTACAGTGTCCTCACCACAATACCAGTACCAGTCATCAGCCAGCACTGCACCTTTCGCTGGCCAGGGGGACTCACAGTACATTAGTGGTGATACACAGACAGTGTTCGTGGAGGTGTAACAAGCAGTTCTATTATTTCCCTTAGCACATGCTGCGGTGTTCTTCTCACATGAGCCCCTCTCGAACCTTGGACAGTAGCTTTGCAGCCACCTGTCTATACCCTGCCCTTGGTTTATTATTTGTTTACAATTTGTAGCACTTATACCTGTCACGCTTTCACCTGATGTCCCATTAAAACAATAAGGAAACATAAAACCTTCTGGTAACACCAGGCTAACTTTTACATCAACAGTTTCAGTTTGATTTTTACTTGATGCACTACCTTCTTTCTTGCACGTTTCATTCATACAACAGTAATTATACCGTTTAGTTTCAGCAGTATAGGGTGTTGTTACCCTCTTTACACACCTAGGAGACCATACATACATTTTCCCTGCATAATATGTACAGAACACAGTAAAATTGGGGGATTCACAGTTATAGACAAATGGTTTCAAGGATACAGTTATTATGGTGCGGAATAATTCTTGACACACCACACATGATTCATTGGTCAGTTGACGCGCTGTCCAGTTGGCATACTGCCAGAAGAGGTATCTTTTGGCCTCCTCCTTTGAAGCGTTGGGTACCAGGAGTCCCGCTAGGACAAGACAGGTTATTGCTCTGGAAAACAAAAACAGTTAGTACATATAATACATTGTTCTTCATTTCAAGGGTTTCACTCTGGTTGCATGAATCCACTGTGGAAAAAGATCAGTTAAAATAGCAGTTCTGGTCACAGCTAGTATCTCTGTAGGCCCATCATACAGAGAGTCATTAAGGCCCCCGGTTTTTAGTTTCTTTATCAATACTTGATTGCCCACTTCAAAGGGGTGTGAGTTAGCTGTAGGGATCTCAGGGTGTTTCATTTTAACCCTTTCCCAGAACTCAGTTAATTTTTCTATTAGGCCCACAGAGTACTCAGACATATGATCAGTTAACACCACACCTATCCCTACCATTCCGTGGCGCCAAGGGATGGGGAAAGGTCGCCCCATCACCACCTCATAGGGTGATAAGTTGTCTAAATTTGGCTGAGGCATCATTCTTAGGTCTGCTAAGACAATTGGAAGGACCCTTGTCCAATCGGATGTATTCATACTGATCATTGCTTTTCTTATCTTTTGTTTAATGGTCCTATTCTTCCTCTCAACGAAAGCCGAGCTTTGAGGATGGAAGGGTATATGTAGTCGCCAATCAATTTGTAATTCTTTCGCCAATTGCTGCGTTACTTTTGATGTGAAAGGTGTGCCCTTATTGGAATCTATTGATACCGGGATACCATATCTGGGTATGATTTCTTTGGTTAAAAACTGCAAGACCACATGGGCGTTTTCTTTGGCACATGGAAAGGCCTCTACCCACTTAGAAAATTTGTCCACAAGCACCAAGAGGTATTTAAAAGGTCCCCTCTTGGGCATGTGTGTGAAATCAACCTGCCATTCAGTAAATGATTGGTTAGGCCTCGGCAGGTGTTGGTGTTTTGCTGGAGGTTTGCTTATATTATTTTTTAGCGCAAATTAAACATCTGTCAAGAATGTCATTAACAGTCTGAGGTAATTGGTCGACGCAAAATAAACCACGCATTGTATCTAGTACCCCTATTCGGCCGCGATGAGTGATACCATGAAATTCGAGGACGAGAAACGGTAAAACAGACGTAGGTAAACACAGTCGACCCTCTTTGTCACGCCAGAGATCATCAGGTCCCTGAGACGCAGAAAAAACTGACCAGAATTGACGGTCAGATTCACTTGCTGCTTTCTGAACAGCGACAAGGTCAACATCTGGAATTAGTGACGACGTCATTTTTGAGGTTGACACTAGAGCTACATTAACATGGGGGCTTGGAGGCCCCTCTTGGGCCGCCCTTTTTGCATTTAGGTCAGCCAGTGAATTACCCTTAGCCTCATCTGTGTATAAATTCGAGTGACCCTTTGTTTTTACTATGGCTATTCTCCTTGGGAGACATGAGGCTTCAATCAATGACTCAACTAAATTTTGATGCAAAATTGGCTTGCCATCCGCCCCAACAAATCCCCTGGCTCGCCATATTTGAGCAAAGTCATGTACTACCCCGAAAGCATATCGTGAGTCAGTATAAATAGTCACATCTTTGTCGGCAAACATCTGACAGGCTCTTGTTAGAGCATACAGTTCTGCAGCTTGTGCTGAGCGAAAAGAAAGGCTGTGTGCTTCCAACACAACGTCAGGTAGTTGACATACAGCATAGCCACATAGGAAGACGCCATCTTGTGGTTTTGAGCACGAGCCATCCACAAAAACCATGTTACCCCCATCCAAGGGTGTCTCTTCCAAGTCATAACGGAGAGCACATGTATGTGCGATCTCTGCTAGACGGTCATGGGTTTCCATGGTGGCACAATCTATAGTTGGGGCTGTTGCTAGAAGGTGATGCAATGTCATAGCAACATTACTCATGCCTAATGAGCTCTTAATACTGAGGTTAGTTGTAGCAGTTAGCACATGTTCATACCCCGTCCTACGCTGTACCGACATATGTTGTGTGTTCAAATTCTGTATGGTGTGCTTTACCTGATGACAAGTGTGTAATGTTAAGGGGTGTGACAACACAATCTTTTCAGCATCTTGCACCATCAGTGCGCATGCTGCTACTGCCTGTAGGCAACGTGGTAGACCCCTGATGATATTGTCCAAGGTTTTTGAAAGGAAAGCCACAGGTCTCATTCCCCCTCCATGTTCCTGTGCTAATACTGCACATGCAGTATCAGGGCCATTGTAGGCAAACAAGTGGAAAGGTAACTTGTAATTGGGCAGGCCTAATGAGGGGCTGGAACATAGGGCCCCTTTTAGCTGCTTAAATGCCTGTTTAGCCTCATCTGTCCAGATGATAGGCGACGATGCAGGGGTTTTATTGTCATAACAGGATCTCAATACTTTATCAAAATGAGAACAGTCTGGGATCCACTGTCTGCAGTAATTAACTAGTCCCAGAAAAGCCAACATTTGCTGCTTAGTGCGTGGTTGGGGGTGATTCCTTACTGCTTGAAGTCTGTCAGCAGTGAGGGTGCGCTGACCTTTGGTTAGGCAATGGCCTAAATAGGTCACGGATGGTTGACAGAATTGTAACTTACTCTTGGAGACCTTAAAGCCGTGCTCACTGAGATGCTGTAACAGTGCTAGCGTACTTTCTTTGCAGACTTCCACCGTCCCAGCTGTTATCATAAGGTCATCAGCGTACTGATGCAGTGCGGCCCCTTCAGGCAGACTCAAAGTGGACAAGCAGTCTTTCACCACCATGCTAAAGTAGGCGGGACTATCAACATACCCTTGTGGGAGGCGTGTCAAGTGTATTGTTGACCCCTGTAGGTGAATGCAAATAAGGGCTGTGTATCTGGTTCCACAGGAATGCTGAAAAAAGCAGAACAGAGATCAACCACTGAGAAATATCCATGTTCACAATCAATAGCCATGAGAATAGATGTTACATCAGGTACCAAAGGGGCCATTGGTACCACCAATTCATTAATTCTCCTTAAATCTTGAGTGAATCTCCAAGTGCCATTTGGCTTGGGGACAGGATTCACTGGTGTGTTATAGGGGCTAGTGATGCGTTTTATTACCCCTTGCTTCACTGGCGATGACACTATAACATCAATACCCCTAGCCTTATCCTCTGATAGTGGATATTGCTTAATGTATATAGGGTCATTATGCTTAACTGTAGCGCAGTATGGGGAACAGGAGACACTACCTACATCATCCTTGTGGGCTGCCCACAGACTGTCTGGTAATTCAGAAAAGTCAGGTTGGGTTGAGGTTATTTTACAAGTGGACAACAGTGACACCTGCAGGCCATTCAGGGCACCTATTTCATTACACACTTCGTCCGAGGTGTGTACTACAAGTTTACCATTTTTAAACCTCATCTCAACCCCCAGGGCAGCCATCAAATCCCTTCCCATCAAGTTATAAGAGCACGAAGCCATATATACAAATCTGTGATTTAGTCTGTGAGAGCCTACCTTCAATTCTAATGGCGGCGTCAGCGGTGTCAAGAAAGGAGACCCATCAATCCCTACAGAATCAACACTCTGGTTAGAGAGTGGCCCCTCGTAGCCCCCACCCACCGATGACATAGTAGCCCCTGAATCAATGAGAAAAGGGTAATCCTGCCCTAACATGTTAATCATTAGAGTAGCAGGCTCCTCCCCATTGGGGGAGTCTATGGTTATAGACAAAAGGGCGGCGTTGGGGGCGTGATTCTGTGGGCAACCCTATTGAGTGTAATAGGGATTTGTATGTGGAGGGGGAGGTGGAGGGGGAGGCGGTGGTAGAGGGGGGAAAGAGTGATTTCCCTGATGCTGCGGCTGCTGTGGCTGCTGCTGTGGGTGGTATTTACCATTTCTCTCATCAGCTTGTCTCTTTTTGCAGGCCACTGCCCAGTGTCCCTTCCTCCCACAATAATTGCATCTACCCCCTTCTTAAGTTGGTCATGCACATTACCTGCTCCACCGCCTGCATAATGCAGGAAGGCAGGGTTCGCTGTTTTAGGAAGATCAAATAACCCGTCACCAGCCATTGTTCTAATCTTTTTTCCCACATCCTCCACAGTCAATCGTGATCGGTCGGTTAACTGCAATTTCAGCAAAGGCTGCACTTCGAGTGCACAATTGTTGAGGAATGTGGAAACAAAGAGGCAATCTGGCACATGGTCATCTAATTCAAACCCACCTAAGTGAATCCAAGCGTCTTTAAATCTTTTAAAGTTACATGTGAAAGGTCCCTATTGGCACGTCTTTCACCTATCAGAAATTTAGTAAGCTGCTTCTGAAGAGTAGATATAGCGTTAGGGTTGTCTCGCCAATAAAAATAACTTTCCCCATCTTTTTTATAAGATGCGGGTTTTGTTCTACCCTCCCATTCATCATCGTCCTCCCCCTACGGAGAAAAGAGGGGATTTGCCTGGAGCTCATCATTCGCTGCAGCTAAGCAGGTAACTATATCGAGTAAACGCGTCTCGTCGTATTTATTACCCATTTTGGACATGATTATGAATTTATAATCGGCGCCGGTAAAATGACTGTGTCGCGACAATTTTATAAACATGTCCACGAAGTGTAAAGGTTTGTCCACTTCAGGCAACATGCTCAAAATGTCTTTCAAAGTTGAGACGGACGGCGGAGTTACCTCTACGTGACCCTTTCGTTTTGATATCCACAAGTGAGCTTCATTTATTTTCTTGACGGCCGCTAGTGGGGGCGCGCAAGGCTCTGCGGAAGTAAGCGCGGGCGCGCTGCGCACGGGTATGTTATGTGCGGGCGCCGGATAGTGTGGCGGCGTGCACGGCGGGAGTGAAGAAGTAGACGGTGCTTCTGGATAGAGTTTAGCTGCTTTCTCTAATTTGGTTTTCTGTAACTTCGACTCAGCCTCAGCTAATAATTTTTTTCTCATTCTTTCCTATCGGCTTTTTCGGTACCACATTCCTGACAGATT
>NC_133361.1:78744260-78789260 GCF_049309525.1 Garra rufa | reverse complement strand
ATCCAGAAACTTATCACCACTGTCATTCAATTATTACAGTTTTTTTTCAGTCGCTAACAAGCGTTTGTCCAAACAGTTGTCACATTTTCAAAACTCTAAACACAGGATCGGTCTTTTGTGGCCATACCATCCACACATTTCATGTCGTTTTTTCTCCCAATATGGAGTCAGTGAACACATTTCCACAATGCTTACATTTTCTTAACAGACAAGCTATACCTACCAACAAAATTATGGATTGTTTTTGCAGTATTTAATAATGTTAACACACAACATCCCACAATAGTAACATCCAACAATATTCCAAAACTTAGATACAGTATAAAAACCTCTGCTTCTGCAATGATATCGGTTCAAAAACAATATCAATATCAAAAATATATCTGATAGCTGATAATAAACAAACAATTGAATAATTGACACACAGCTGATTTATGTTGGTTAAATTGGGCCAACCACAGCTGATTCCAGTGAGAGGAGCAGGAGCAGTGAAAGATGCAGTGAGAGGAGCAGGAGCAGTGAGAGATGCAGTGAGAGGAGCAGGAGCAGTGAGAGATGCAGTGAGAGGAGCAGGAGCAGTGAAAGATGCAGTGAGAGGAGCAGGAGCAGTGAGAGATGCAGTGAAATAAGCAGTGAGAGGAGCAGATGCAGTGAAATAAGCAATGAGAGGAGTAGGAGCAGTGAGAGGTGCAGTGAAATAAGCAGTGAGAGGAGCAGATGCAGTGAAATAAGCAGTGAGAGGAGCAGTGAGAGGTGCAGTGAAATAAGCAGTGAGAGGAGCAGATGCAGTGAAATAAGCAGTGAGAGGAGCAGTGAGAGGTGCAGTGAAATAAGCAGTGAGAGGTGCAGATGCAGTGAAAGATGCAGTGAGAGGAGCAGGAGCAGTGAGAGATGCAGTGAGAGGAGCAGATGCAGTGAGAGATGCAGTGAAATAAGCAGTGAGAGGAGCAGATGCAGTGAAATAAGCAGTGAGAGGAGCAGATGCAGTGAGAGATGCATGTATTTTTGAGACGAAAATTATCCCTTTGGCTAATTATGTTTTGTAGATGTGAGTCTGTGTTAAGAGTTTATAAAAAGTATCTGAAGTGCGCTTGTTAGCGATTCAAAAACTGAAATTCATACTTTTTTACAGGATACAGGTTTTTATACTGTATCTAAGGTTTGGAACATTGTTTTTGCTTTTGTGGGATGTTGTGTTAACATTCCTTAATACTACAAAAACAAACCATTATTTTGTTGGTAGGTATAGCTTGTGTTAAGAAAATGTAAGCACTGTGGAAATGTGTTCACTGACTCCATAATGGGTGAAAACGACATGAAATGTGTGAATGGTATAGCCACAAAAGACCGATGCTGTGCTAATTGTGTTTAGAGTTTTGAAAATGTGACAACTGTTTGGACAAACGCTTGTTAGAGACTGAAAAAAACTGTAAGATGGTCTCAAGGTACACAGTGTGTAAATGTAAGCATTTTAAATCTATGACAGGCAGGAGTAGGAATATTCAGCTTTTATCACAACAATGAACATTTTAACAGATACTAGCATAGAATTTTTTTTTTTTTAGCAGAACAGAATTGTTTTTAAACATCAAAAACCTTTGACCAGTTATATATTTATGCACGTTTCTTCAACTAAGCTGAGGAAAATAAATATTTGCGAAAGTCACATTACACAGACCCAAATAGTTTGTCAAGTTTTAAGGTCTGAAACTTAGATTACAAGAGAAATTGTTTATATTTACTATTTTTTTTTTGCAATGAACAACTGTAATTTCCACCACATCACAATATACAGCTGTTGTTTAAAAATAGAATAACTTATGTCACTCAGGAATTGTCTTAAGATCATTTTTGTAACTAGTTTTACCATTTTTTTTCAGATTGTAAAATATTTATACAGTTGTCAACGAGACAAATTAACTGCCCTAAGGTCCAGATCATGAACTGTACACCTTTCACACTCTGAAACTAAACATTGGTTTGGGTAAGATCTTATTAGATAATGAATATTGAATTTTAATATTAAGTAGAGCATGATCTCATAAATTGTGGATGAATGTTTAATGAGTGATGAGACCTTTTGAAATATTTAAAAAAATGTGTGTGTTGGTGTAAATGACATGAAATTAACGTAATTGTAGGGAAGCTTCATACCAATGCTGGAACATGACTGGATTGAAACATTTGCAGTCCTGCAAATCTACTGTCGATCTAATCCATATTAATTGTACTTTGTAACCATGAATGTCATTTCCACCACAAAGGACAGTGTAGTGGAAATGACATTTCTGTAGATTATTTGTGGAAAAAATGGAAGATAGCTTCACTGATTGGCTTTGAATTAATACTTAGCATTTCATGTATTTAATATACTCTTATTTACCGAACATTTTTTGCTTTTTAATAGCACCTTTGAAGGAACAGCATGTGGTGGAAATTACACATAATAAATATATTAACTGATCAAGCAATATTTACTTTGATGTTTCTTAATTTGTTGTTGCTGAAAATTTTAATTTCTCCGTGTCCAACATGTGCTCTGATGTCACTCAACATTTTCATAGAAACACACAGTGTTGTGGTGGAAAGAGACCAAAACTGTGCGACAGCTATATTTTGT
Organism: Garra rufa; assembly: GCF_049309525.1. Taxonomy (NCBI): domain Eukaryota; kingdom Metazoa; phylum Chordata; class Actinopteri; order Cypriniformes; family Cyprinidae; genus Garra; species Garra rufa. The sequence goes on along the minus strand of NC_133361.1, from coordinate 78,786,640 downwards.
ATAAAAAGTAATTCTGACAGAGGTCTCGAATTAAATACTATAATATTTTTTAAATTATTTTATTAGTGCTTAATTCAGGTACATTAATAGTTACCAGATAAGTAATATTTATAAACTGTATTTTCATTGTTGAAGTTTAAGAGTCTGGGTGTGCAACAAGGAGACCTAAAAGGAGGTTGAAAAGTATGGAAAAATCATAATAGTAAAGTATTAAAAAAATATTTTAAGGTGGTTTTAATTTTAGCTTGACAAAGGAAGAGGAATTTGTCAAAAAAAAAAAAATGACCAAAGAACAAAAAAAGTACCTATAAGTTAAGAATCACCTTTTTATTATATATTTATGTTAAATATTTATATATGGGTCGTGCGTGGCAGTAAAAAAATTCAATGCATTATAAAAAGTATTACATTTGATTTGATGAGACCAGCGGAAACCCTGTCAGATTTAGTTTAGTATCGTTATCACAAACACAACCCAAATTTGTCATCGTACTATGATGCTAATAACCTGTTCAAATGCAAAACATAAAGACTGTACTTTGTTTCAGAACTCTGCACAAGTGCTGCTGGCACCGCTTCACACAAATCACTTGCCTTTGAGGACAGTGGTGAAAATGGTAAGAATGAACAACATGTACACAACCCCTCCATTTTGTAAACTTCTCTGACACTAAGATGTTGTCTTAACTATGCTTTAGTCATTTTATTTATTTCCATCATTTCCATATTAACTCTGCAATTTATATTAACCATGTAATTAATTATTTTTACCCTGTCCATTTTTTTTTTGTCTTTCTTAAATCTTTAACTTCTTTTTAATTCCTAGTTCCCTCAACTCAGCCACCCGTTCTTGTTCTTCTGCCTAAGCATGACCATGGCATGAGCAGCTGGAGCTGTTCTCGAGCAGGCCGCCTGTGCAGATTCTGCCACATAGTCCTTAAACAGGGACCACACAGCCAACATATCCATACGGCCATCCCTGGAGTGGCAGGAAAATACATTTACTGCCCAGAAATAGAAATAGAAAATAGAAATTCTAATTGTAATCATCCATTATTTTCATGTTGCACCATTCTGTTGCTCCATCCATTCCTTTCAGTTACATTTTAATTGGTCATTGTTTTTGTCCTTAACATCCATTCTAACACATAAGACCTAAACGGAGCATATTCTGGTAAATTGCAACTGTTTGTAAAATGTGTACTGATTAATCTAACTGATTGTTATTTGCTTGTGTACATATATCTAATTGACCTTGTTCTTTTTGTCCATTCCCATTGCTTTGCAGCAGCTATAATTTCCTTGGTTATACTTGTGTTTTTTTTTTCTTCTTTTTTTGTTTACACTTGTTTTAGAACTCTCTAAATTCCACTGAAGGCATGTTTGAGTCAATTTAATAAAACATTGATTTTAAGTAAAGAACTTATCTCACCTGATTTAATCTTCAAACACTATTTGGCTTATCATCAATTAGAATAGTGGGTGAAATTGTTTATTTTGTAGATACATTTTTTAATGCAACATATTATACTGATATTACATACTTTATGGTCATTCTCTATACAGAAAAATATATACACATTTCAGGCTGAACTGATGTAGATTTTAACATACCTCTCATGTGAAATTTTGAATAACTAGTTCAGCACCTTTTAATCCACAACTCATGTCAATATTATTTTTATGTCATATAAATTAAAATGTTTTTTTACTTTTAAATCTTTTGTTAATTTGATGTTTGTAGATTAAAACCTGACATTAATAAATAACATTTATTTCTGCTTAATTTTGTCTGAGCTAAACTGGCCAATAAACACACATGTACAAAAATAAGCAAATAAAATTAATAAAGTAGAAAAGCAAATAAAATACATCACACTTGTTTGTACCCACAAAAACATGTAAACTTTAAAAACAAATTTACAGGGTTTACAGTTGCAAATTATATATATATATATATATTTATTATACAAATACATACAAATTTAATTATGTATAAATTATATAAAATTTAATATAAAGTTGCTGCCTTATTTTGTACATTTGGAATTTTTATTTATATAGTAAATACAAAAATAAAATATATGAATATATAAATATGTTTTACATATAAATATATATAATATAAAATATATTTATTAACATATGTCAAATAAAACATTTATAAACATAACATGACAAATAAATATTGAATTTTGAGTAAGATTTATATATGTTTTATTAGAAAGACGGCACTCTCATGACATGATGGGATCCAAACCTTGGGCTTCAGCTACTTTGGCCCTGTCAGTGACTTATGTACTTCCAGCATTCTTTTCTGCTCACAACAGAGCTGTATTGGAGTGTCAAGAGTAAAACTGGCCACCAGCCAATGGGCGGTGGAACGAAGCGCGCCTCACCACGTTCTGTACTTGCGGCCTTTGCGCTTTCTGCGTCGCAGCTCCAGATTTCTTTAGCCCGCATGGAAAGACAGCACTCTCTCGTACATGACGGGATACAAACAAAGATGGCTTCAGCTCCTTTTGCCCTATCAGTGACTTGTGCATTTCAAGCATTCTTTTCAGATGGCTAAAAGCTGGAGTCGGGAACTTGCGTTGGTGGTATAGTGGTGAGCATAGCTGCCTTCCAAGCAGTTGACCCGGGTTCGATTCCCGGCCAACGCATTTGTTTTGGCTCTGGCTGACGTTGAAGCAGAACTCCTTCTGTGACCTCTGTCAGCACCAAAATCTTTTGGATGGGTCGTTCAGCAGCAGCAAAGAGCTGGGTCTCCCCATCGGGGAATCGAACCCCGGTCTTCCGCGTGACAGGCGGAGATACTGTCCACTATACTAACAAGAGCTGTACCCAATGTGCTTCGCCCCCAGCCGACTTGACTTCACCGACATCAGCATAAGGAGCCACTACTCCATGAAAAAAACAAATCAACCTGCCTTGATCTTATTGAGTCTCCCAATATCTTGAATGCTACACATTACAGGGGGTCCTCATTTGGACCACTTTACTATTATTACTATTTTTTTTTTTACTTTTCATAATGGGAACATGAAAAAAAGGATGGGAAATCATGTGGCAGTAACATCGCATTTACGTGGATCATATCGCCCACTGCTAGAATTCTACCACTGAACCACCAATGCTCGGAAAGGAGGGAGAACGTTTGGAATTAACACCGCATTTACGAGTATATTGCCCACTGCTAAACTTCGTCAACCTATAAATAAAGTGAACAAGTTTTATAGGCTTTTGACGAATATGGACGGACTAATGAGTTTCTGACCAGATTCGGCAGGGAACGGGGGTTGGTCGGTATGTAAAGGTTGGAGCTCCTTCAAGTAAATCAGGCTTCATTTTAAAGAACCTTACACACATGCAAGCACACACACAACTTAATTAAAAGGACTCCGTTCCTGCATTGGCCGGGAATCGGACCCGGGTCTCCCGCGTGGCAGGCGAGAATTCTACCACTGAACCACCAATGCTCGGCTGGGAGAACTTCGGCCTTCACATTGCCCTGGATTTAGTAATGGTGCGTAACTGTTACACGTCAAATCCAGGGAAAGGGGGGTTGGGTCAAGATGCAAAGTTTGGAGCTCCTTCTAGCAAATCAGGCTTGGCCTTCAAGGCTCATTTTAAAGAATCCCACACACATGCAAACACACACCCCTTACTTAAAAGAACTCTGTTCCTGCATTTGCCCGGGAATCAGAGCCAGGCCTCCTGTGTGGCAGGCGAGAATGGATGATGGAAGAGACTTTTTAACTTTTACTCCTCCCATTTGGAGTGAGGGGGAGATGAAAATCTTATCGGCACCCTAGATTACCCTTTGTGAGTATAGTGGTTTACCACAGGGAGCGCACATGCTCAAGCGCATGGGCACACAACTCGAGTTTCTCTTCATAGACGCATAAATCTTTCGCCTTTTACTAAAGATTTCCGTGGAGGGGAACCTTTCCGAGTGACCTGTATTTTTGGGTGCTCTGCTCACAGCAGAGCTGCACTGCAGTTTCAATAGCAGACTAAATCTGACCACACACCAATGTGCATTGGAGCAGAGCGTGCTTTCTCGTGCACCGTGTTTGCAGCCTTTGCGCTTCCTGTGTCGCAACTTCACGTTTTTTTTCAGCCAGCATGGAAAGACGGCACTCTCATGACATGATGGGATCCAAACCTTGGGCTTCAGCTACTTTGGCCCTGTCAGTGACTCATGTACTTCCAGCATTCTTTTCTGCTCACAACAGAGCTGTATTGGAGTGTCAAGAGTAAAACTGGCCACCAGCCAATGGGCGGTGGAACGAAGCGCGCCTCACCACGTTCTGTACTTGCGGCCTTTGCGCTTTCTGCGTCGCAGCTCCAGATTTCTTTAGCCCGCATGGAAAGACAGCACTCTCTCGTACATGACGGGATACAAACAAAGATGGCTTCAGCTCCTTTTGCCCTATCAGTGACTTGTGCATTTCAAGCATTCTTTTCAGATGGCTAAAAGCTGGAGTCGGGAACTTGCGTTGGTGGTATAGTGGTGAGCATAGCTGCCTTCCAAGCAGTTGACCCGGGTTCAATTCCCGGCCAACGCATTTGTTTTGGCTCTGGCTGACGTTGAAGCAGAACTCCTTCTGTGACCTCTGTCAGCACCAAAATCTTTTGGATGAGTCGTTCAGCAGCAGCAAAGAGCTGGGTCTCCCCGTCGGGGAATCGAACCCCGGTCTTCCGCTTGACAGGCGGAGATACTGTCCACTATACTAACGAGGAGCTGTACCCGCTGTGCTTCGCCCCCAGCCGACTTGACTTCACCGACATCAGCATAAGGAGCCACTACTCCATGAAAAAAACAAATCAACCTGCCTTGATCTTATTGAGTCTCCCAATATCTTGAATGCTACACATTACAGGGGGTCCTCATTTGGACCACTTTACTATTATTACTATTTTTTTTTTTACTTTTCATAATGGGAACATGAAAAAAAGGAAGGGAAATCATGTGGCAGTAACATCGCATTTACGTGGATCATATCGCCCACTGCTAGAATTCTACCACTGAACCACCAATGCTCGGAAAGGAGGGAGAACGTTTGGAATTAACACCGCATTTACGAGTATATTGCCCACTGCTAAACTTCGTCAACCTATAGATAAAGTGAACAAGTTTTATAGGCATTTGACGAATATAGACGGACTAATGAGTTTCTGAAAAGATTCGGCAGGGAACGGGGGTTGGTCGGTATGCAAAGGTTGGAGCTCCTTCAAGTAAATCAGGCTTCAATTTAAAGAACCTTACGCACATGCAAGCACACACACAACTTAATTAAAAGCACTCCGTTCCTGCATTGGCCGGGAATCGGACCCGGGTCTCCCGCGTGGCAGGCGAGAATTCTACCACTGAACCACCAATGCTCGGCTGAGAGAACTTCGGCCTTCACATTGCCCTGGATTTAGTAATGGTGCGTAACTGTTACACGTCAAATCCAGGGAAAGGGGGGTTGGGTCAATATGCAAAGTTTGGAGCTCCTTCTAGCAAATCAGGCTTGGCCTTCAAGGCTCATTTTAAAGAATCCCACACACATGCAAACACACACCCCTTACTTAAAAGAACTCTGTTCCTGCATTTTCCCGGGAATCAGAGCCAGGCCTCCTGTGTGGCAGGCGAGAATGGATGATGGAAGAGACTTTTTAACTTTTACTCCTCCCATTTGGAGTGAGGGGGAGATGAAAATCTTATCGGCACCCTAGATTACCCTTTGTGAGTATAGTGGTTTACCACAGGGAGCGCACATGCTCAAGCGCATGGGCACACAACTCGAGTTTCTCTTCATAGACGCATAAATCTTTCGCCTTTTACTAAAGATTTCCGTGGAGGGGAACCTTTCCGAGTGACCTGTATTTTTGGGTGCTCTGCTCACAGCAGAGCTGCACTTCAGTTTCAATAGCAGACTAAATCTGACCACACACCAATGTGCATTGGAGCAGAGCGTGCTTTCTCGTGCACCGTGTTTGCAGCCTTTGCGCTTCCTGTGTCGCAACTTCACGTTTTTTTTCAGCCAGCATGGAAAGACGGCACTCTCATGACATGATGGGATCCAAACCTTGGGCTTCAGCTACTTTGGCCCTGTCAGTGACTTATGTACTTCCAGCATTCTTTTCTGCTCACAACAGAGCTGTATTGGAGTGTCAAGAGTAAAACTGGCCACCAGCCAATGGGCGGTGGAACGAAGCGCGCCTCACCACGTTCTGTACTTGCGGCCTTTGCGCTTTCTGCGTCGCAGCTCCAGATTTCTTTAGCCCGCATGGAAAGACAGCACTCTCTCGTACATGACGGGATACAAACAAAGATGGCTTCAGCTCCTTTTGCCCTATCAGTGACTTGTGCATTTCAAGCATTCTTTTCAGATGGCTAAAAGCTGGAGTCGGGAACTTGCGTTGGTGGTATAGTGGTGAGCATAGCTGCCTTCCAAGCAGTTGACCCGGGTTCGATTCCCGGCCAACGCATTTGTTTTGGCTCTGGCTGACGTTGAAGCAGAACTCCTTCTGTGACCTCTGTCAGCACCAAAATCTTTTGGATGAGTCGTTCAGCAGCAGCAAAGAGCTGGGTCTCCCCGTCAGGGAATCGAACCCCGGTCTTCCGCGTGACAGGCGGAGATACTGTCCACTATACTAACGAGGAGCTGTACCCGCTGTGCTTCGCCCCCAGCCGACTTGACTTCACCGACATCAGCATAAGGAGCCACTACTCCATGAAAAAAACAAATCAACCTGCCTTGATCTTATTAGTCAGGGGGCCAAAACTGATATTAAAACTTTGTCGGACACTTTTTGGTACAAGCATACAACCTATCCAATATTAATATTTAACCTCTCAACATGTGTTCTAGCCAGGTTGTCAGCTTAGAAAATGATGTTTTGTCCATTTTAACACTATATTCTTAAAGGTGGTAAAAGCGGATTTTGTTTCCCAAAGTGCTTCCATTCTCTTCCATGTTACCTAGCCTACTGTAATTTTGGGCAAATGTGCAATATAATCCAATTTATGTGCAATAATGATAATTAAAAAAATAATAATCAATAAATACCACAAAGGAAAACATGAAGGGAAAGGGATGGAACCGTGTAGCCCATGCACACAAATTTGCCTTTGAAGCACTTTGGAGAATACTGTGGCCAACCTTTCTGCTATGGGTGGATGACAATGATAGCACAATAGACAACAGTTGCTTTGAGTTGGCAGACACACTCTCCGAACACATACAATGTGGAGAAATTGAGGCAGCTGCAGCATGCTATGAAGATCTTGTTCTGAAAGTTGGAGAGGTTCAAGATCTCCATGCTGAGTTTGACCAGGCTTATGAAGACAAACCAAGATTTACCTTCTGGCGACAATACATGGACCTTGTGTCTATTCTCCTGGCATTCACACGGGCACTGAGATCTGGTGACTGAAAGCTTTACATGTCAGCCTTCAAGAGCTTGATGCCCTGGTTTGCTGCATATGATTACACCCACTACACAAGATGGGGTGCTGCATTCATAGCAGACATGGAACATCTGGCACAGACAGCACCATGTGTCTACCAGGGCTTCCTTGATGGTGATTTTGTAGCCAAAGAGGCCAAACACTACCCTGGAAATCCAGAGGTCTCACGAGAGCACAATTTGAATTGTCTCTGCAATTACGCATTACATTAGCAGTTCTGGGAACCAATCAAATCGGTGTATCTGATGTAGGTGGGCCAGAGGAGAGCTAAGCCGATGACGACAGTGCTGCGACGTCCGGCATCATTTAGTAAACATTGAACAATGGCTATAGATGAAAACCAGTTGTTTGAAATGGCTTTGGCCGCTACAATGAGTTAGACTTGGCTTTTCATATAAAAGAGGAACAGAAAACCTAGCTCGAATCGTTCCTTTGCAAGAAGGACGTTTTTGCTGTTTTGCCGACTGGACACGGCAAGAGTTTAATCTATCAGTTAGATCCGCTGTTGTGATTGGTCATGGCGTTATCCAATTGCGTGCAGTGAGAGTTTCAAATGCATGCTTGGTGCCGCCCCTCGAGGTAGGCCCTTTTCATTGCTCAATGCCAGACCCTTAATCTTAATAAATTAAGGTCTGGGTTTTTTCCAGGCTAGCCAAACACAGCTTCAACAAGGTGCCATTTGATCTTTGCCTTGAGAATATCAACAAAACCAGAAAGGTTGCTGGAGGATTGGTAAGCATCACTAGAAATGAGACAGCTAGAAACCGTTGGTCCATCACCTACAGTGAACGTGCATCTTTAGCACAGGACACTAGACCCCTATTTGGATGAAAGCAAGAACTGCCAAGAAACCACGCTACATTAAAGTGCATGACATTAAAATGTCAAATCATATTCTGGAGGGTCTGTTGGCTTTTCATGCCATTACTGGATGTGACACTACCAGTCAGTTCACTGGAATAGGAAAAAGGACAGCGTGGAAAGTGTTCCAGCAGTGCCCTCATCTTCTCCACAACTTTGGTGAGGATGAAGTACCAAGTACAGCTGTTCTATCCTCAGCAGAACAGTTTGTCTGCAAACTGTATGATCCAAAAACAACCAGCATTTCAATCCATGATGTTCGCTGTGCCCTGTTTCGGAAAGTGAAAGCCAATGTGGATACTTTGCCACCAACTCAGGATGCCTTGGTTCTACACCTTATGAGGGCCCACTATCAAACAAAGATTTGGAAACAGTCACTGGTGACCCATCCACAGTTGCCCTCACCAACCAATTGTGGTTGGCACATGAAGGATGGAATGCTTGTCCCCCAGCTTTTGACCAAAGAACCTGTACTGGCCAGGTGCTCGGAGCTGAAAATACAGGTCCTTTTCCAAAAATTTGCATATTGTGATAAAGTTCATTATTTTCTGTAATGTACTGATAAACATTACACTTTCATATATTTTAGATTCATTACACACAACTGAAGTAGTTCAAGCCTTTTATTGTTTTAATATTGATGATTTTGGGCATACAGCTCATGAAAACCCAAAATTCCTATCTCAAAAAATTAGCATATTTCCTCCGACCAATAAAAGAAAAGTTTTTTTTAATACAAAAAAGTCAACCTTCAAATAATTATGTTCAGTTATGCACTCAATACTTGGTCGGGAATCCTTTTCGCAGAAATGACTGCTTCAATGCGGCGTAGCATGGAGGCAATCAGCCTGTGGCACTGCTGAGGTGTTATGGAGGCCCAGGATGCTTCGATAGCGGCCTTAAGCTCATCCAGAGTGTTGGGTCTTGCATCTCTCAACTTTCTCTTCACAATATCCCACAGATTCTCTATGGGGTTCAGGTCAGGAGAGTTGGCAGGCCAATTGAGCACAGTAATACCATGGTCAGTAAACCATTTACCAGTGGTTTTGGCACTGTGAGCAGGTGCCAGGTCGTGCTGAAAAATGAAATCTTCATCTCCATAAAGCTTTTCAGCAGATGGAAGCATGAAGTGCTCCAAAATCTCCTGATAGCTAGCTGCATTGACCCTGCCCTTGATAAAACACAGTGGACCAACACCAGCAGCTGACATGGCAACGCAGACCATCACTGACTGTGGGTACTTGACACTGGACTTCAGGCATTTTGACATTTGGCACTCTCCCCAGTCTTCCTCCAGACTCTGGCACCTTGATTTCCGAATGACATGCAAAATTTGAGCAACACTCCAGTGCTGCTTCTCTGTAGCCCAGGTCAGACGCTTCTGCCGCTGTTTCTGGTTCAAAAGTGCCTTGACCTGGGGAATGCGGCACCTGTAGCCCATTTCCTGCACACGCCTGTACACAGTGGCTCTGGATGTTTCTACTCCAGACTCAGTCCACTGCTTCCGCAGGTCCCCCAAGGTCTGGAATCGGTCCTTCTCCACAATCTTCCTCAGGGTCCGGTCACCTCTTCTCGTTGTGCAGCATTTTCTGCCACACTTTTTCCTTCCCACAGACTTCCCACTGAGGTGCCTTGATACAGCACTCTGGGAACAGCCTATTCGTTCAGAAATTTCTTTGTATCTTACCCTCTTGCTTGAGGGTGTCAATGATGGCCTTCTGGACAGCAGTCAGGTGGGCATGTCTTTTAAAAGCCTCAGGAATCCTTTGCAGGTGTTTAGAGTTAATTAGTTGATTCGGATGATTAGGTTAATAGCTTGTTTAGAGAACCTTTTCATGATATGCTAATTTTTTGAGATAGGAATTTTGGGTTTTCATGAGCTGTATGCCCAAAATCATCAATATTAAAACAATAAAAGGCTTGAACTACTTCAGTTGTGTGTAATGAATCTAAAATATATGAAAGTCTAATGTTTATCAGTACATTACAGAAAATAATGAACTTTATCACAATATGCAAATTTTTGGAAAAGGACCTGTATGTGGATGCAAGAAAAGTGGAAGTCAGTGCAGTACCAATGTCGAAAATGTGGAATATTTTGCAGTGGGGCATGTGGGTGTGCCTGTGCAGCTTGGTGAAAGAATACTCAGGTACTCACATCATTATTATTGAGTTTTGCCACATTATATGCAACTATATTGTTTTAGATTATTTGGCATTGTATTGTTTTTCCTGTTTTGTAGATTAAATTTATATTATGCTTTTGGATGCATGCATGCATGTTTTGTATTGGGAAGCTATTCATTATCAATACGGTAAACTTTTCTTTTGTGTCAGACTGAGCACATGGACATGGTCCCTGGTTGCCTTCTGTTGGCTACATTTCCGCCTTGACATTAAAGTATAACTTGTGCAGCCTTGCACTGTCTCCACCTACAGTCTTTAAACTTGGCTTGACTCATTCCCATAGATCGGGGTACTGATTGATAGAGGTTTTGGGAAATTATGTTATGTTTCCAAGCTGATATTCTATTTGAAAACTGGTTATCTTTAGGCGGAGATAGTTTTTTTCATGTTCTAGTTCTTTTATCTCTTACACTTTACAATAGATGTTCGTTCTGACACTTTAGCAGACATCCCATGAGTGTTAGCTTTCGTTTGATACCATTTTTTATGTATATGGGCCTTGTGGTTGTGGAGATATTCAACATTTATTGTTGACATGTCGTGTTGCGCAGGAAACCACAAAATCAGCCTAAAATTGCTTGTACAAGTCACACAAAAAAAATTCAGCTTGACAACAACCCTAATATCTTACCTATGGGTGTCTTCTAACTAAAAAAATAGGGTGACAGCTTGTACCAAAACATGTCCGCAAAAGTCTTAACGGAAGCCCTTTTCAGAATTGGCCCCCTGACTATATTGAGTCTCCCAATATCTTGAATGCTACACATTACAGGGGGTCCTCATTTGGACCACTTTACTATTATTACTATTTTTTTTTTTACTTTTCATAATGGGAACATGAAAAAAAGGATGGGAAATCATGTGGCAGTAACATCGCATTTACGTGGATCATATCGCCCACTGCTAGAATTCTACCACTGAACCACCAATGCTCGGAAAGGAGGGAGAACGTTTGGAATTAACACCGCATTTACGAGTATATTGCCCACTGCTAAACTTCGTCAACCTATAGATAAAGTGAACAAGTTTTATAGGCATTTGACGAATATAGACGGACTAATGAGTTTCTGAAAAGATTCGGCAGGGAACGGGGGTTGGTCGGTATGCAAAGGTTGGAGCTCCTTCAAGTAAATCAGGCTTCATTTTAAAGAACCTTACACACATGCAAGCACACACACAACTTAATTAAAAGCACTACGTTCCTGCATTGGCCGGGAATCGGACCCGGGTCTCCCGCGCGGCAGCCGTGAATAGTTTAGCTAAACGGCCCTAAACCGTTTCCCATTCATTCTCAATGGTAGTGCTAAACCACTACGGATGCAATATTCTTTTGTCCACTGACGCTCTAGTGGCGCTCTTCCGTGTTTCGTCTCCCCGGGAAGTTTGAAGTCGCCATTTTCATACCGACTCGGAGCGTGAAATACACTCAGTGAAGATCTGCCTCGTTCATTCTATTCAGCACATCTATCAAAGGTAAGTTACTGCATTTATATATATTACCTTATAGGTTACGTTTTTGGTGCTGTTAATAATGATATCCAATTAGTTGTTGAGCGAAAACGCCCGCTTCGCTCCGTTGGTCGTTACTAAACTTTACGCTGTCTGCTTTTGTTTATTATTGTATCATCAAAGGTTGATTTGCACGCAAAGTTATGAATGAACATGATCGTTTTATATGTTCATGTGTACAGTTTTTATGTCATTCGGTTAAATTATCTGTTTAGTTACCATGACATCACTCATTTGGCACCGATATAAAGACCGATATAAAGTTGGTTCGATGTTTGATATTTAACATATGTCAGAGATTCAGCCTGGGAAATCTTCAATAGTTCTTTAACGATTGAGCACAATGACAAGAAACATATTACGTTCTAACTGTTTCCAAATGTAGAAGAGAACACACAATATGTTTTCTTAATTTTAATCTGCCTTAAGGTATTGTAACTGATAGAGTTTATAATGTAATAGTGCAGGATAGGGACCGTCTGCAAAGTGCAAAACGCAGAGCAAAAAGCACAATTATTTAATCTAAATGATTCACTTGTGAAATGTATAAAACATACATTTCAAATTTAAGGGGTGTGTCTTATTACTGGTTCATAAAAGAACATTTAGATATATGTCTTATTCAAAGATCTATAGCGCAACAAAAGTTATTGAAATGAAACCATTGAGAAAAAGCTTGTAAACATGACAAATATTGTGCAGTTTAACGCCCCCTAGAGGAAGATACTGAACTTGTTTTGACCAAATTTGACACTTAGGAGTTTAAATTAATTTTTAGAATGCACACAGTTTGATATGTAAACTCCAGGTGGTGTGTCTTGTTACTTGTTCAAAGATCAATATTTACAGCCATCTTTCATTATCAAATGTAAATCAGGATGTATGCTATTGAATTCAATTTGAATCTGTTAACACATTCATTTTTGAAACATACAGTTTTGCCAGCTCAATTTCAAAGCCTGTGTCTTGATACTGGTTCATAGACGAAAAATTAAATGTTGGTTTTATTCACAAAACTACAACACAGCACATGATATTGAAATATCAACGAGTAGGTCAATGTAAAGTACATAGCCTTCGTTCTTCCATCTTAAATTCAAAGAATGTGTCTTATGACTGATTCCTAGGAGAACATTTTGATGTTGTTTTTAATCATGTAACTATAATAGAACACATACTATTGAACATGAAAGCACTACATCATTTAGTTAAAAATAAGTTCAAGCTTCTGTCTCAGCTTCAAAGGCTGTGTCTGGTTACAGATTTCATAAAGGACATTTTGCAGTAATTTTCATTGTCAAAAGTTATGCAGAAGTCACGCTATTGATATTAAAATATAGCAAAACCTTCAAAAGAGTGTCCTGTATTACTGCCCCCTAGAGGAACATACTGCTGTTTTGGCTGAATTTGACATTCAAACTTATAAATTAATTATAATCAATACAATCTTCTATCCTAACTGCAAAGGTTGTATCTTGTTACTAGTTTTTAGAAAAACATGTTGATGGCGGTTTTAGTCACAGAACCCTAATAGAACACATAATATTGAAAATTAAACCAATGCATGAAGTAGTTTAAAATAAATAGTTTGACATTCAAACTTATAAATTTATTTAAAATCAATACAGTATTCTATTTCAACTTCAAAAAGTGTGTCTTGTTTTTGATTTCCAAATTAACATTTAAATTCAGGGTTGACTGTCATACGTCATTCAGGAGACATGGTATTGAATTAAATGTTAAAAAATCCCTTTATTTGTCTTGAGTAGTTATTCATAGAACTGTAAGTCAGACTAAGTCCTAGTAGTGAAGTCAAATGAACCCTTTGTACTCTACGACAGCCAGCAAAGGTTTATATTTATTTATTGTTTACCAACTGTTACTTAGAATAAAAAAAAATAATTGTTACCCTCCAAAATAAACAATTTAAATAGATAAATAAATACAGTATTTAATTAATTAAAAAAATAATAAGTAATTCTCATTTTTCACGTTTGTTAGTTGCCCTCATCCAATAATTGTAATTATTGAACATGATTTTTGCTGTTTAAATACCTTCTGTAATGGTTTATTATTATTATTATTAATAATATTTTTTTTAATATCAGTGTTCATTGAGCAGTATCATTTTCTGTTTAATAAATTTTCTATATTACATATCACTGAAATAACACATGGGACCATCCTCAATATTAAATAGTTTTTTTTTTTTGGAATGTTCCTCTAGGGCCAGTAATACCGGACACTCTTTGAAAGGCTCTGCAAGTTATTTTTTAAATGCCAAATTGCCAATAGTTACTTCTGCAACGGTTTTGACAATGAAAACTACTGCAAAATGTTCTTTATAAAATCTGTAACAAGACAAAGTCTTTAAAGCGGGGATAAAAGATTGTATTTATTTTAAACAAATTTATGTATTGCTTCATTTTCAATAGTATGGATCAGATAGAAATGTTTCATATTCTAAAAGATTTATTTTTACAAATGTTTATTGATAACATTGTTAGAGGATAATGAGGATAATGTTCTAACATTGTAATACAGATTTCCATCACACTAGATGTGGACCTACATTGCTCAGATGTCAAATTCTGATTGAAAGTGAAAACCCAGTCTTGATGTCAAGCTCCAGCGTCATTAAATATCTCCAAAAAAAAGCATTACCAGCTTAACTTATTAGAAACCAGAATGTCATACATTTACACAAGTTTATTGAAATGAACAGAGGTTTAGATGTTGATTGAAAGTGATGGTTTGGTTTGATGTCACCGTTAGGGTGAAAAGTGTTTGCTTTAGTTGGGCAATTTGCCTCTTTTGTTTTTGTTTCTTTGTGGCTGTAACTGTGATTGTTATTGCAAATGTCATCAGATGATGCTGACGACTTGCTGTTGTTAACTAGTTCAATCTCTGCAATTCAATTTATAATATATATATGGTTTGTATACATGTATAGGCTATATATTGTATATATATGGTTGATTGTATTTATATATATATATCAGAAAAACTGTATTTTTACTACATACCATTCATGAATCACTGTGAGCTCCTGAATGCTTGGACACACAAACATCAAGAATCACTGTATGAATCTCAACAATGGTGACATGCTTCATGTCGCAATGCATTCTGGGAGCCATGGTTGCGTTTTATATGATGCAGCCAGAACACATAGCAGCATGAAGCATGTCACCATTGTTGAGCTTCATACACTGATTCTTGATGTTTGTGACAAATAAATGAGTTTATTTTCAAATAACTGAATGTTTTTTATTGAAATTCTGCTGAACCAGTCTTCAGAACTATTGAGAAACCACAATGTGCAAGTATGTCACTTTAGCTAAAAATCAGATCATTATCACTGGACCATATTTACTCATGCTGCTTTTGCCATAACAAACATAACTACAGCAGCTACATGAAATACAAAAAAATCAGGAGTCAATTTTGTTCAACTAAAGCAAACACTTCTCACCATAATGGTAACAAGTATTGTATTTAGCCTTTTATGAGAATAATCTGGGAACTAAAATAAAACTTGCCATTGAAAACATAACCAGAAAATATAGCATTATGTTCTGTGAGTATTATTACAACAATAACATTCTGGGGTGTTCTGTTATAGTTCTGTGGCTAAAACAACCAACAAAATGATTGATAATCTGGAACAAGACACATCCTTTAATGTTGTGATATAAAACTGTGTGTGATAAATATTTTTGGTTATTTTTTTAATATTTTAGATTGATTTTAAGTCAATACAATGGCAAAACAACACTTTTGCCAGCTTTGACTGAATTGTTGAATCTCTATGGCAAATGTTCTGTTATAGTTCTCTGACCAACACAAAACAAAAAATGTTCTTATAAAAAACAGAATCACGACACACACCAAGGTGATACAGGAGTGTGTTTATTTTAAATGAATTTTATTGGTTTATTTAAATACCAACTTTTTGGTGTCATAGTTCTGTGAACACAATTAAACAATTAAATTACAACATTAAAATGTTCTCACAAGGAGCTGGAATAATCCTACTGCATAACCACTGGATTATGGAATGATAATGATAATATTATTTTGCTTTTAATCATTTTACTTATTTATTAATAGTAATAATATATAACCGCAATCACATATCTGGTTTACAATATTTCTTTTTGAAGTGCAAGTGAGCATTATAAATATTTGTCTTTATATCTTTCAAAGACATTGTTGCACGAATTGGTCTTGTTTTGTTAACTACAAAAAAAATAAAAATAAATAAAATAGAGCCTGCGTCCTTAATGCGTTACAACATATCGATGAGAATTGAAACAAATAAACTGTGATATGCGTTTAGTTCTACATTCTAATGCTTAGATCAGACATTTTGCATGCAATTGTACTCATTTACTAAGAATGTATTACTGATATAAAGTTGGCTTGACGTTTGGCAATTCAACTGAACACAGTGACAAGAAACATAAAAAGAACATTTAGCTGTTGGTTTTATTCACAGAACTATAGCTCAACAAATTTTATTGAAATGGAATATTGTGCACAAATATTGTGCAGTTTACCGCCCCCTACAAGAACACATTGCAGTTGTTTTGACTGAGTTTAAAATAAAAAAAGTTGAATAATTTAATAAAAAAAAACCACAGAGTCTGACATTTGAACCACAAAGTGTGTGTCTTGCTGCTGGTTCATAGAACCACATTTATTTGTATCTTTTACTTTCATAAGAAAATTGTAATACATGATATATATATATATATATACATATATATATATATATATATATATATATATATATATATATATATATACTTTAATTTGCAGAACTATAGCAAACCATATGCTTTTGAAATGTACACATATACATCAATTAATCCAAAATGCACACAGTATTTCAGTTCAGTTTTATGGGGTGTGTCTTGTAATTGTTTCCTATTATGACATTTAGATGTTGGTTTTATTCACAAAAGTAACACAAAAGTAGCTCAACCAATTTTCAATAAATGCAATATTCTATTTAAATTTTACATATACATTTATTCATTTGGCAGATGCTTCTATTTAAAAAGACTCACAGTTGAGGACAACAAGCAATTCAACAACAAGCAATTCAGGAAGCAGGAGGAAGCCAACAATCACTAGAAGTGCAAGTAATACTAATTTTTTGACAAAATGTTAAGATGGTATAAGGCTGCATACAGAGAAAATCAGTAATGAATAAAGATAGAGACATAATACAGATGTTTTATTATTATAATTATTATTTGTAAGATACAATTAAGTGCTCATAGAAGAGGCGGGTCTTTGGATGCTTTTAGAAAAGTGTGATTGATTCAGCTGTTCTGATAGAAATGAAAAGATTATTCCACCAGCAGCGTACAGCGAATAAAAAGGTGTCTTTAAGAGGTGAGTCGAGTTTCTGGTTGATGGCACATTTGCTTGTTGAACTTTACTGAAAATTTAAATCTGATTTAAAACAAAAAAAATTCTATTATTACTGTAATTTACAAAGTAAGTATTAATTTTTCCCCCCATAGGAATTCTTTTTTTCTATTTTATCATTTTTTTATTACAGGGTTTTCCAAAAAGACAATTATGTTTATTTAAGATTTTACATTTACATCGCTTTTTTTTTTTAAACCTGCAACGCTTCTTTGCAAAACATTTCTAAGTTTACTTTTTTTTAAATTATTAATTTGTTAATGGTTGACACTCATAAGCATTCTGCTCTGCAGTTTCCTCACGAACCACCAGGGGTTTGTGAAGCCTACTCCTACTAGAGGATCGGTTTGCAGGTAATGGAGAAAACTTGACATAAAATAACCTGTAAAGTCTTACAGCCCAAATCTAAGGGTTGTGTCTTGTTACTTGGTGCCTAGAGAATTATTTGAAACTGACTTTCACATTTTTGGTTTAGCAGAACACACTGAATTGATTTATAACTCTTAATTGAAACACATGTAGCACTCCATCCAAGTGAAAATGTTGTGTCTTACTCACACCTACAGGAACATTTGGCAGGTGGTTTTAATCCTAGAGTTTCAAAGAGACTTTGGATCTAACAAAAGAAAACATTTATTACTAAAGCACACAACCATTTCCTGACAGAGAGAGATCTAGTAAGACCTAGTGTAAGCATCCTAGATCAAAACCTTATCTGTTGGACCCATACTTCGTATAATAATCAACCCCCCCACCCCAACCCCCCCCCCACAAACAAAAAAATTATATGTTGTTCTTTCCGGTATTACAATGAGTAATCCCCACTCCTGCAGGAGGCAGCGTATCATACTGGCTTAAATAGCCCATTTAAAGGGATTTAGAAGAAGAATTTTGTCCTTTTTTTGTTTAAAATATTTGGAAGATATAATGGGAAGATATAAAAAAGGCCAAAAACAGAAAAACAAAGACCTCTGGCAACAAGCTGGAGGAAGGGAAGCAATCGTAAATGCTTTGAAACATGTTTTTGCTGACCAACAGCACATTGCACCACAGACATGGGCAAAACTTGTCCTAGACCTGTTTGGGGCCACCGACAACAAGCTGTGCAAATGGCTTAAAGTCATTTGGGACAATGACAGGCAAGGAATACGCACAGAAGTACTTCTAAAAGGTAAGAGTGCAGATTAAATTATTAAGTAATTGAAGACACTAAATTATCTATGGTGCACCATTAAAAATTGTTACAGGCCATTTATCATGGGTTAAAGAAGATAACATTCTTTGACCTCACAAGACCAATTTGTTTATATTATGATAATCATAATTGAATCATTGTACTTCACGGCCAACAATTGTTTGCAGTCTTTAAAAAATTTCATAATTAGACAGAATTTACAAAGTGTACTATTTTAAATATTTGACAGTCATTTTACTTTATGCAAAGTGATTTTCCAAAAAGTGACATTCATGATGCTGCAGCACATGCAAATCACATGCTGGCATGTAGAGTTTCATTGTGGTAATTCGGGCCATACTGGTCTACTACTACCTACAGTTTTTCACATGTGCTAAAACACAAAGCCTCATTCTCTGAACCAAATTCTCAAATAAAACATTCTTTCTGAAAAACCTCAAAACAAGTTTAAGCAGTTTAGACACTGTTTGCAGATCCCATGCACTCGTTTTGCAAAACTCTAAACACATTCTCATTTAAAAAGACACAGTTTGCTCTGTGATGAACGTGTAATGCAAAACCCTAAACATAAGAAAGCAAAAGTTAATCACAACTGCAACACTTCTGTCATTGTTTACACAGAATAATAAAAAATTATTCACATTGATTCTGAACATTAACTGTACATATACAAAATATAAGCCAGTTCAAATTGCACTGAGATGGTGGAAGAGGAGGACAAAGAAAAGCAAAACCAAGAACAATATTTTCAGATGAAATTAGAGCTACTGTGATAGACTATTTTTTTTTTTGCGCATGAAATGACAGAGGACAAATACCCTGAAATTAGGTTGTCTTTGGCCACCAAAATCAGTTGGAAAGTTCAAAAGAAGAATTGAATACAACTTTTATTTTTCATTTATGTATGTATTTTTTATACACTGTATTTTGGTCATTTCAATATATTCTTGTATATACAGTTTTTTACGATTACTTACACACTAAAATTAAAAATAACACACAGTTAGTGAAACCTGACACCCAAGGAGCAAAACCTCAGCCCAAATCTACACAACTATTAGCACATTCTCGGCCTCACACTTCTTGCAAAACACTACACACATTGTTTTGCAAGACACTAAACACACTTCTCTACATTAGACGGAAATGTACAGAAATTTGACGACTTTGCCATTTTAAGCAACTGCTTTCCAAAATACTACACATATGAACCAACTGATCAACTGAAACTCAGGTGCTTAACTGTAAACTCAACAATCAAGGTGTGAGCACTATAAAAAGGCAGTAAGTTGCAGTAAGAGGAATAAGGAGAAACATCTTTTACCACAAAGCTATTTTAAATGTTCCATGCCAAAGCTGTGGGAAAATCACTATATATGCTGCAATCATGCAGAATGGGCCGAAATACATCCTTACAATACAGAACACATACTCACATTTTTGACAGACTAATTATTGGACAGACTAGGTATTGGACTAATGCAACCACACACACACACACACACACACACACACACACACACACACACACACACACACACACACACACATGCTGCATTAAAATATTTAGAAAAAAGTGTGAAGAATTTTGAATAATTGTGTGTAAACGATGACAATCTTGTTGCAGTTTTGCTTAATTTTTGCTTTCTTCTGCTTAGGGTTTTGCATCACAAGTTCATCACAGAGCAAATTGTATCTTAGCGAGTGAGAAAGTTTTGCAAGAGGAGTACATGAGATCTGCAAACAGTGTCTAAATTGCCTGAACGTTTTAGGGTTTTGCAGAGATACTGATTTATTTGACAAATTGGTTTAGGCTGTAGAGAATTTGGTTAAGAGAATGAGGTTTAGTGTTAAAGCCGATCCACATGCAACGTGGCTCCTCCTTTCCAGTGACACACCCTTCCTAAATACATTTTAAATGTGTTCCTATATATTTTTTTCTTTGAAGAAATTGAGTAATTTAAAATCAATATGAACTTACTTTGTTTGCATTATTCAAGATCTAAAAACAGTGCATCTCCTTTGCAATTATCACCAATTTGTCCAGTTTTAGATTAAAAAAAATGCTAGAAAAAATTTGGTCTTTTGAATAAATATTTTTTTATATAAGAGTTAAGAGTTTAAGATTAAAACAACAATTAAAACAATTGACTAAACACAAAACTATAAACAGTGCAATTAAAATACATATTAAATAAAATTGTAAATGACCTTATAATATTTTCCACAGCTGTAGATTTGAACCAATAAACTGAATGAACTGTTCTGCTATTACAGGAAGGGAAAAAAATGATCCTACAGAAAGTACAAATGGGCACGAAATTGAAGAACAAAGCAATACATCAGTAAGCACTCTGTCAAAACAATCTTTGCTGGCAAAACAAAACATATGTTGATATTACTTATTGATCATTCTATTTTTTACAGTGCACACTTTACGAGACAGAACAAATCACAACACAAAATAACAATGTAAGCGAAAATGAGGATGAAATTAACACAGACAGCTGTAACCAAAAGCTAGACCAGATCCAAGAACCAGAACAGATTGAAAGTGCACATAAAGATGTGGAAGCAAACAGAGTGGAGGACAGAGGCAGTGATTCTGAAGCTGAAGATAAAGATGAATGGAGGGAGGCCACACCAGGTCCAAGAAACTTCAAGATCTTAATTAAGATGGAGTCCTGGGCTAAAATAAAGCCACTGCCAGGGTCTACACAACTGAAAAAACCATGGACAGATGTTTTTTATGATGACTTCACAAAGATCAGCCCTTGTTGTGTCTTGTCTTTTAAATATCAGCACATCAAATTAAAACAAAGTAGGAAACGAAAGTTGCCTTACTTCACTGCACGTGCCATTTGCACGTTCAAAGGTTGTCCAGCTAAATATATCTTTACAGTTCTGAAAAAAACATCCAAACAACATAAAAATGTTACAGTTCATGTTGTCCGTAATGGTGAGGTAACTCACAAAAAAATTCAACAAAAATTCAGACAAGCAAAACATCCACGTAGGGGTAAAATTGCTAAAGCCATCTCCAAAGGTGTGAGCAATTATTTCTACTCGACTGTACGAGACACTCCAAATGAGGAGATTTTAGCTGGCAACCTATCCAGGTGTTTACGTAAAGATGTGCTCCGAGTCATTTCAAATGAATTAAAAAACAGCACAAGGCTTCATGATGACATCATAATGGAGCTCATGCTTACCCAAAAAATAATGAAAGAATGCTCTACTTTTACACACTCTGACACTGCAGGCTACATTCAGCACCTAGAGGTTGACCCATTTGGGGTACACCTGTATACTGAATGTGGATTAACCATTTTGTCACAACATCTCAAAACAAAACCACAAGTAACCCTTCACCTGGACGCTACCGGTAGTGTTGTTTCTCGTATTCCCAATCAGCCTAAGAAAGTACTTTATTATGCTCTCGTACTGCCAGACATGGGTAAGAACAAACCACCGCTTCCTGTGAGTGAGCTGCTGACCAATCAGCATTCTATTCCGAACCTGTAATTCTGGCTCCTGGAAACTCTCAGAAAACTGGGTCAAATAACATCCTGCCATGTACACCAGGTGGAAACAGATTATAGTTGGGCACTAATTGGAAGTGTGCTACTTGCTTTTAATAAGGAAACTGTTGGAGCATATCTTGAACGAGCACACCGCATTGTGTCAAACAACTGCCTACAAAGTGTAGACCTTCCAAATTTTACTGTGCTGCATCTGTGCTCTTCACATATTTTGAAGGCAGTATGCCAGAGCTTTGCCAGAAAGACCAACAACAAGGCACTGAAAGAGTATGCCACATACTGCTTTGCCTTACTCATCAACAGCACCAGTCTGGAGGAGGCAACAGATGTGTTTTTTGACATGTCTATACTGTTCACCTCAGCTGATGACACTGATACAGTGAAAACTGCCAAAGCTAACCTGGACATGAAAATAATGCAACACAAACCAAACACAACAGTAGATGAAATAACACCACAGGATGATTATGTAGCCGAGACTGGAAGTACAATGCGTGGCAGATCCCCATTTACCGCAATCTTTCAAGCACTTCTCGATAAGGCTCTAAGTCTAAACTCTGAGGGCAAAACAGGGGAAAAAAACATATTTTTCTGTCCTCAATTTATCGATGGCCTTATGGAAACATACATGGCAATTTTTCCCCTCTGGAGTGGTGTGCTTCTAGGTGATCTCAACAGATATCTTGAATGCACATCCATCAATAGGCTTCAACACCAAAGAACTCGGGAATCAAATTGCCATGTTGAAGAGTGGTTTTGGGTGGTAAAGCAGAGCATTCTTCAACAGAAGAAGTTTTTTCGACCAGCAGACTTTATTCACAAAATGTACAGCTCACTGCAAGGGAGATACAAAGAGCACATAATGGCACAAAATCTCACACTGGCTCACAGTCATCCATGCCCCAAGCCAACCATAATGGATCAAGAAGAACAATGGGCCAAAAAAACAACATCTTCAGCACATTATAAGCACAGAACGAAATATTTTGATCCTCCACATAAACTTCCAGAACCATCAACGAGCCCAGAGAATGAACAAAAGTGCATGAATGCCATCCAAAAGGGTGACACAGATTCAGTATTAGATACAGCAATGGACCTATCCAAAAAATCAAAACACAAAGAGAAACATAGGGATAACAATAACGTGCACTTGGAAAATCAGGAAGTGAATGAAGAACAACAGACATGTACAACTAAAACATCTCAGGACACAGCATCTCAGGTATTAATTAATAAAGACTTGTACTACTTTCTCAACCTTTTCTGCTTCTCAACAAGGATAATATTAATTGCAGGTCAAGCACCTCTGGTCCAGAAAAGCATGTGAAATTGTAGTTGCTGTAGTGCAGTCAAAGGACAAAAAGGCATCCTACATTCTCCATCATTCTGCATTCAAGACTCTGGAACCTCATGAATGGCTAATAGGAGAGGCAAGAAAAATAATGAGTGTTTAGAAAAGAAAAATGAGTAATCTCTAATGTAAAAACATGTAAAATATGTAACACTTCTTACCTTCAATTTGTTCTTCTCCTCAGACAATTGAATGCTATTTCCAAGCAATGTTGAATAGACTGGATCAAGAAAACAACTTCTTCCTGCTAAATCACTACATAGCTGGTGTAATACTCAATGGAGACAGAGATGCAGTACGAAGACAGAGTCTGCCGAAGGTATAAATGTATTATTACACTTAAAGACCTTACATATCAATTTACAACATAACAGACAAATAACTGTATGTATGTATTTATTTATTTATTGTCTTTTATGAAAGGTTGACTTTGGAAACTACAAGGCCATTATAAGTTTCGTCAATGTGAATGGAAACCACTGGAAATTTGTGGTGATTTTTTTTTTGGTGAACTACAAAGGATGATGACCTCTTTTCTTACTTGATAATTAATTTAAATTAAATTTTATTGGTGTGCATGTCTTCTAAACAGTATTTGCACGCACCCTCTGGCAAAATATTTATAATGGACCCAGCAGGAAAACATGAGCAGGATGACAGTAATCATGCTGCTACCAGATTTAGGTAAAATTCTTCTTCTACTTAGTTACAAAGCAAGCAATAATGGCAACACATTAAAAACAATTAACAAAAGCATATTACCTATGTGTTATATTTATCATAAAGGCAGTACTTTAAGATGAGGCTTGCTTGTCACAGCAAAAAGGACTGGGCGGATGTGAAGTGGAAAGGAGGGTTAATAAAACACAGCACACAGCAGGATTCTTTCAGCTGTGGAGTATTTGTCATGCAGGTATTTTGTTTCAATTCTGTAAACAAGAAAATATTTATTAGCATAGTTAATTCATGAAATGGTGGAAAATTTGGTCACATTTTATATTAGGTGGCCTTAACTATTATGTACTTACATAAAAATAAATAAGTACAATGTGCTTAATGTGGATATATTGGATTGCAAAACACTTTTGCTTCTATTAAGGTGGGATATGGGTAAGGTTAGGGACAGGTTTGGTGGTATGGGTAGGTTTAAGGGTGGGTTAGGGTGTAAGGGATGGGTCAACAGTGGTAATTACAAAAATTAATTACAAATAAGAAAAGATGTACAATGTAAAAACATGTACACAATACGTACATTTTACCAAATGATTAACTTAAATGTAAGTACATAGTAGTTAAGGCCACCTAATGTAAAGTGGGACTGAAAATTTATTCAAAACTATTTTTTTTTTTTTTGCCATTTTTTAGATGGCAAAAGCGGTTGTTCAAAATTTCCCAGAAATATCTAAACCACTCAACATCCCACCTTCTCTGATACATATGGAGCAAATCAGAAAGGAGATGGCAGAGGAAATTGTAACATCCTCAGGTGGTGAACTAAATGATATCATGTCATCACTTTCTGTTTTCTGTTTCTGTTTTCTTTTTTTTTCTTTTTTTACAATTTTAATATCTTACCATTTTTAGTTTTCAGAAAGAGCCACTGTTGTGCTCTTTGTGCTTGCACAAAACCTGCTGGAGGTGGTTTGACTACTGATTGGGTAAGTACTCTCATCTTACAAAAAAAGAGTGTGAAATATATACAGCAGAATATAAAAAAGGTTCACATACAATTGTGGTCAAAAGTTTACATACACTTTGCAGAATCTGGATAAACTTGACAATTTTTTAAAAATAATAGAAATTTGGAAACTTCTGGTGGACTACCTTGAACACAACACATGTTTACATATACTTCACAACACTAATATATACAGTACATATACATATATTATGGGCTTGACTTAATATATACAGCTATAATTATTGTTATCATTGTTCATATTATTATGACATATACACACAAACTACCATTCAAAAGTTTTGGGTCAGTACATTTTTATTGTTTCTTTTTTTATATATATATACTTGTATTCACCAAGGATGTATTAAGTTTATAATTAAAAGTTTATTAAAAGTTAATAATAAATAATTTACAAAAATATATATATATTGAATAAACACTGCACATTTTTAACTTGTTATTCATGAAAAAATCCTGAAAATATTTGGCAGCACAACTGTTGATATTATCCAACATTGATCATTCTAATAATAAATCAGCATATTAGAATGATTTCTGAAGATCATATGACACTTAAGACTGGAGTAACAGCTGACAAAAAAATCTGATTTTCATCACAGGAATAAATTCTATTTTAAAGTATGTTAAAAAAAAAAAAATATATTGTAAAAACATTTGGCAATATTACTGTTTTTTTCTGTATTTTTAATCAAATACATGCAGCCTTGATGAGCATAAGAGACTTCTTAAAAACTATTACACTAGTTAACTATTACAAGTCTTACTGACCCCAAACCTTTGAACGGTAGTGTATTTTCAATTCAACCAGTTCACACACACTTCTTAATAATGTGTGATGTTACCTGAACAGTCACTGACAGTTGTAATGTTTTGTGATTAACATTGTGATGCCAATTTTCACACTAAGGACAACTGAAAGACTCATACTATAAGACAAACCATTAATATCTTGGCCTTGACCCCATAATTGCTGCTTGCAGCTATAATTAGGGCCCGAGCCCAAAAGGGCGAAGGCCCTATTGTTCTTCTAAGGATTCTTATTAGGGCCCGAGCCCAAAAGGGCGAAGGCCCTATTGTTTTTCTAAGGATTATTAGGGCCCGAGCCCAAAAGGGCGAAGGCCCTATTGTTCTTCTAAGGATTCTTATTTGTTTTTTTTTTTATTTTTGTTTTTTTTCAACCGTTGGGGCACTTTTGGGGGCCTTAACATACTCAAAAACTCTTGAAAATTTGCACACACGTCGGAATCTGCCGTCGTCCGGACGCCACAGAGGCTGGGACCCGGGCGTGGTTCAGGGCCTCTACAGCGCCCCCTGGAACACAGTTTGAAAACTTGATGTACTGCGCACACATACTTGCGCGTATTGATATGAAACTCGGTACACATATAGAACTCATCGAGCTGAACAACTTTTGTACTCTATGTCATGGGCTCCACGCAACAGGAAGTGAGATATTTAGGGCTGTTTAAAAAGCGCATGCTCTGGAATTTAACGTACTCCTCCCAGGAATTCCATGGGATTGTCACCAAACTCGGTCAGCATGATCTCAACAAATTGGGGACGCTAAATTGCGAGGAGATTTTTGATATCTCGAACGGTTTGGCCGTGGCAAGGCGACAAAGTTATGGCGAGAAATGAGAAACAGGAAGTGTCTAATAACTGTTGACCACATTGCCTGATTCTGATGAAACTTCACCAGTTTGTTCGTCGTATGATGCCGATTCCATAAATGTGACTATTATGAGTCAAAGTTATAGCGCCACCAACTGGCAGCAGGAAACGTGTCATTTTCAAAATGCTTTGAAATCAGCCTCTTAATTTTACTCGATTTTCTTTAAACTTCATCAAAATCATGTCAAAACACGGCCGATAAGAATATGTAAAGGGGTCGATGATAAAACAAATGCTGTTGCCATGGCAACGTGTCAAACTTTAAAATTACATTCCTGTCTTTTCGAGGCAGATAACATGCTTAGAATTTCATGAAACTTAACACACACATCAATATTAATGATAGTTAGACACTGGCAAAAGGTCATAAATGGGCGTGGAGCAGGCACTCTATAGCGCCATCTTTTGACAAAAGTTGGGGGGTTAGTTTTTCCTACAGTCACCAAACTCTGTACTTATATTGTTCTCATCAATCTGGACAACTTTCTAAATCAAACTCATTAGCTAAGACCAACAGAAAGCCGGCTATTTTGATTTGAAGGTGGATTTTTTGAAAAATCAGGTTGTAAACAAATTCACACTACTCCTAAGAACAACCAGCTGTTCACACCAAACTTTTTTAACATGAAGAGAAGATTCTGAAGATGTTAAATTGCGAGCGGATTTTGGATATCTCGAACGGTGTTGACGTGGTGATTTTTTAAAGATGTAGTAAAAAACATAACCCTAATTTTTTATATCTTTAAAGTGCAGCATCCAAACTCTTTAAAACTTTTTTCACGCAGAGATCTAATCATTCTGAGCAAGTGCTGGAAATATAAATTTTATACAAGCTTCAATGAATTAAAGAAAATTAAAAAGATAACTCAGAAACCTGCTGTCACTCTGGTGAATGTCTCTACAGTATGTGTGTGCGTTCAGTCAGGCACAGAGAAGCTCATTATTGCAGGGGGGAGGGGTGAGAGGCAGAGAGGGTGACAGAGTAGAGATCCATCCTACAGACCATCTTTGAACAAAAAATGCACGTACTGTATGTATTGTAATTACATAAATATGTCTGATCTTTGAGAGTCTGATATTTTGAGAAAATATAAAGGGTCACTAAGTCTTTCATTGTTCGTATTTTGCAGTTGTTGTTTTTTATTTATTTTTTACTTAACTGTACCATGAACTTGTCCTATTCAGTCACATAGCAAAAGATTAAGAAAAATGCAACTTTTAGCATTAGCGATTTATCTTCATTGATAGACATTTATTTTCATAGTGTTATTTATTGAATATAAAATTTAAATTAACAATTTCAAGACAAACTTGGACAACAAAACAAGCTTTGCTGTTATCTGTTCAAAACATCTGAAAATTATACCATTTTAAGATGAGTTATATATATATATATCGCCCCATTTCAATACTCAACTTGTTTTTAAAGATATTTTGAAAGAATGAAGCGTTTATAGAGCACTTTATTGTGTATTGCTGTACACCCCCATGAACTGTGTTCATGTTCATGTTAATTCACAGTACATAAACTATATATGAATACTTTTTTTTAGCTTAATATTAATTAACATTAATAAATGCTATTTACTTATTGGTCATGTTAACTAATATAGTTAATGCTAACAAATGAAACTGAATGGCAACATTTTATATTTTTTGTGTATGTGTCTGTGTGTTGATTTTAAAGTCTAACCCTTTCAATTCTGTAAACTTAAAATCCAAACTAGCAGAGGGTTACTGTGAATGCATGTGCCAACTGGGCACCGTCTTCCTTATTGATTCTTAGTTATGTAGCGCTTAAGAGTGATGTCTTGTAACAGGAGGAGTCACCAGCAAAGCAATATCCACACAAAACTTGTACAGATAGGTAACAATGACATTTAAGCAGAAGTGGTGGACGTAAAGCAAGCAATAATAACATTTTGTTATCATCATGAATCATGTTCTTATCATCATTATCAGAGTATAGGGAAAATTTTGCATATTGGTTCACAGTTGGCATTATCTGAAGTCCTTGCATTGATTGCATTTAATTAAATCAACATTATATTTGGTCAGTCTGATCTTGAGGCATTAGAGATGTTAAATTGTGAAGATCTTGAGTTTTCATTAAAGGGCGTGTCCGTGGTGGCCTGACAAAGTTTGATGTTTCTGCATAGACATAGAAGTTGTTATAACTTAGCCATAAAATGTCTGATCTGCCACAAAATTCACAGGTTTGGTAAGAGTCCTGGCCTGAAGACACCTAAAGACTAATATTCAGATATTATCATAGCGCCACTTGTTGGCAGCAGGATATATCATATCTTTCACTAACTCAAACATACCAAGGTCAATCTGCACCAAACTTCATATGTTTGATAATTGTGCTGGCCTGAACACATCTACATGCCAATAATTAGTTACAAGCATAGCGCCACCATCTGGCAGCGGCAAGTTTGGCACATTTAAATGACTTATGACATATTTTTTCTATATTTACTGTATTAAAAGCATACTGCCCACCGTTTGCTGATTTCCTGAAGCCACCGGTCGGCGGTGAGCCCGGGTGCGAGGGCCCGTTCATCGCTGCTCGCAGCTTTAATTAGGGCCCGAGCCCAAAAGGGCGAAGGCCCTATTGTTTTTCTAAGGATTATTCTTTTTATTATTCTTTCAATGTTTTGGGGGATTTTGGGGCCCTTAACATACACGAAAACTCTTGAAACTTTGCACACACATTGGAAACTGCGGCCATCAGGGCCGGACAGACTTTGACATTGGGGGGTCACCTGGGGGGGGGCGTGGCACAGCGTTAAATTTTTTTACATTTGAGGGACTCTGGAGCGCACGCCGATTGATCTACAGTGACCAAAATTCATACACATATAGACCTCATCGGGCCGAACAACTTCCGTGCTCACAGTCCGTGCTTCACCAAACAGGAAGTCAGCTATTCAGGGATGTCTAAAAAGCGCATGCAATGGAATTTGAAATACTCCTCCTAGACCTTTCCACCGATGGCCACCAAACTCGGTCAGCATGATCTCAAGACATTGGGGACGCAAAATTGCCAGGGGATTTTTGATATCTCAAACGGTTTGGTTGTGGCGGGGCGACAAAGTTATGGCGAGAAATGAGAAACAGGAAGTGTCTAATAACTTTAACACACTTTGTCTGATTTTGACCAAACTTCAGCAGTTTGTTCATCTTATGATGCCGATCACAGAGATGTGACTATTAGGAGTCAAAGTTATAGCGCCACCAACTGGCAGCACAAAGCGTAAAGTTTTCTAAATGCTTTTAAATCAACCTCTTAATTTTACTCAATTTGCTTCAAACTTCATCTCAATAATGTTGAAACACGGCCAATGAGAATCTGTGAATTGCATTATCGATATCTTTTATCATGTTGCCATGGCAACGTGTCAAACTTTAACTTTAGATTTTTGTGTTTTGGAGTCGCTTAAAATACTCAGAATTTCATGAAACTTCACACACACATCTGTATTAATGATATTTAGACACTGATAAAAGCCCATAAATGGGCATGGAGCAGGCGCTCCCTAGCGCCACCTTTTGACAAATTTGGGGGTTTAATTTGTCCTACAGTCACCAAACTTGGTACATATATTGATCTCATCAAGCCAGAATCATTTCTAATTTACACCCATTAGCTACGATCGACAGGAAGTTGGCTATTTTGATTTGAATGTGGATATTTGGAAAAATCAGGCTGTGGAATTTTATATACTTCTCTCGGGAAAACCAACCAATTCACACCAAACTTTTTTGACATGATGCCAACATTCTGAAGATTCTAAATTGCGAGCAGATTTAGGATATCTTGAACGGTATTGATGTGGTGATTGATTGAAATCTGAGTAAAAAAAGATAGCCGTAATTTTATTATATCTTTAAAGTGCAGCATCCAAAGTCCTTGAAACTTTTTTCATACAGACTACTAGTCATTCTGATCAGACACCGTTCATTTCATAATTATACAAAGATCTATGAATTAATGAAAATTAAAAAACAAATCTGATCCCTCTCTGCTCTGCACTTATGTGTGTGCGTGGTAAGTGGGTGTGTGTTTTTTGAGTGTTAGGGTGAGAGTGGGGAGGGGGGATGGGTGGAAAGAGAGAGTCAGAGAGGAGGAGATAGAAGGGAATATTTAAACTCTTGGTTGTTTATTCATTAGGATGTGAATTAGGGCTAGGTATTGTGACCAATTTGGCAATTCGATTCGATTGTTTTTTTTTTTATGGTTTCGATTCGATTCAATTCGATTCAATATCGATTAGCTATCAATATTTCATTTAAAATGTTAGTTTTGCAGACATGGGATCACTATTTTGATATAAATGCTGGTAACTTAAAACTCCCCTACTTAAGTTTATTACTGAAATACACATCTACATTAATAATAGGGTGCACACAGTTGTTTATTTTAAACAACTTTTATTTTAAATGAATACTGTAACAAGAAGTCATAAATATGTGCATCCAATGTACACCATGTAAACAAACTGCAAAATGCAAATTACTGTAAAAAAAAAAAAAAGACTAAATGTGCAACAGTGAAATCTATTAAGAACTTCAAACATGTTTAAGAATTTTTTTTTTTTCTAAATTCAACTCAGGCCCATCATAAAGCCCTTGTCTGCATATACAAAATATTATAACTGTCCATAAAACTAACAGTTCTTAACTACAGCCTAATCATTTTTGATCACCAGATTTTTTTGCAAAAAAATTTACACCCATTAGCTACGACCAACAGGAAGTCAGCTATTTTGATTTGAATGTGGATTTTTGTAAAAATATAGCTGAATAAATTCAAATCACTCATAGCAGAATCAGACAGTGCACACTAAACTTTGTCAACATGGTGCCAAGATACTGAAGATGTTAAAATGTGAACGGCTTTGGGATATCTTGAACGGTGTTGATGTGGTGATTTATGAAAATAACAGTAAAAAAGATGGATAGTTATTTCTATATATCTTTAAATTGCATTATTCTAACTCATCAAAACTTTTTACATATAAAGAACAAGAAATTCTTAGGAAATACGTGTAGTTTCAAAATGTTATCATGCTCAGAGGCCCCAAAAACATTAAAAGTGTCTTATAAATTTGTCAGATTAAAGCTCTAGTACCAGGGATGAACACTAGAGGTCCTCATAAGATAAGGAATCGTTTAAACAAAAATGCTATTTAGCTCATTCTCAGTGTATAAGAATGAAAATAATCCATAGAATCAGTTGATATATACTATACTGTCAGTGTACTTTTACATAGTTATTTTGTATAGGTGCTTAAAGAGCATTAAAATATTTTTTTAATCTTTTATGGAAAAATTATATGATTTATATACATATATACAATCTCACTGACAGAATAAAAAATCTTATAAGTATGACACTATACTGCTCAGTTCACTTAATTAGAATGAGAAACATACATCAACTAAGTTAATATGTATTTATTTTTAATATATTTGTTTATAATTATTTCACAGATGCTTATAGATCATTAAAATAATATTTAAAAATGGTTGTAGATCATAAAACATGGTAACTATTTAAAATAGGGTCTCTTTTGTTAACAATGGTTAATGAACTAACACACGAACGAACAACGAACAATATATTTGTACTCGATTTTCTTAAAACTTCATCAGAATAATGTAAAAACACGGCCGATGAGATTCTGTAAAGTCGTCTCTGATGCATCAAATGCTGTTGCCATGGCAAATAAATAAAAATACAAAATACATTCAAATATTTCTTTCCTGTGTTTTTGAGGCAGATAGCGTGCCTAGAATTTCATTTTCCATTTTAAATTTTCAATGATTTATTATATATTTAAAGTGCAGCATCCTAACTCTTTGAAACTTTTTTCATACAAATAACTATTCATTCTGATTAAAAACAGTTCATTTCATAATTATACAAAACTCCACGAATGAAATAAAATAAAAAAACATATCTGATCTCACTCTGCTCTGCACTCTATGTGTGTGTTTGTGTGGTAAGTGGCTGAGTGTAAGGAGGGGGGATGGGTGGTAAGAGAAAGAGTCAGAGAGGAGGAGAGACAGTTAGGGTTAGTCCAAAGGGTTACTGTGAATGCATGTGCCAACTGGACACCGTTTTCCTGGTGCTATCGGGATGGCGACTGCACAGGCGGCGAGGGCCCGGTCATCGCTGCTTGCAGCTTTAATTATTATTATTATTATTATTATTATTATTTCATCAATGTTTTGGGTCATTTCGGGGCCCTTAACATACACGAAAACTCTTGAAACTTTGCACACACATTGGAACCTGCGGCCATCAGGGCCGGACAAACTTTGACATGGGGGGGTCACCTGGGGGGGGCGTGGCATCACGTTAAAAATTGCGACTTTTCAGGGACTCTGGAGCACACACCGGATGACCTACAGTTGTCAAAATTCATACACTTATAGACCTCATCGGTCTGAACAGCGTTCATGCTCAAAGTCAGTGCTTCGCCTAACAGGAAGTCAGCTATTCAGGGATGTCTAAAAAGCGCATGCAATGGAATTTGAAATACTCCTCCTAAGCCTTTCCACTGATGGCCACCAAACTCGGTCAGCATGACCTCAAGACATTGGGGACGCAAAATTGCCAGGGGATTTTGGATATCTCGAACGGTTTGGCCGTGGCGGGGCGACAAAGTTATGGCGAGAAATGAGAAACAGGAAGTGTCTAATAACTTTGACACACGTTGTCTGATTTTGACCAAACTTCAGCAGTTTGTTCATCGTATGAAGCCAATCACAGAGATGTGACTATTATGAGTCAAAGTTATAGCGCCACCAACTGGCAGCAGAAAGCGCAACGTTTTCTAAATGCTTTTAAATCAGCCTCTTAATTTTTGTCAATTTGCTTCAAACTTCATCCCAATAATGTCGAAACACGGCCGATGACAATCCGTGAAGGGCATTATCAATAACTTTTATCATGTTGCCATGGCAACGTGTCAAACTTTAACTTTAGTTTTTTGTGTTTTCGAGCCACTTAAAATACTTAGAATTTCATGAAACTCAACACACACATCTGTATTAATGATATTTAGACACTGATAAAAGCCCATAAATGGGCGTGGAGGAGGCACTCTATAGCGCCACCTTTTGACCAAAGTTGGGGGTTTAGTTTTGCCAACAGTCACCAAACTCGGTACATATATTGGTCTCATCAAGCCGGACAACTTTCTAATTAACACTCATTAGCTATAATAAACAGGAAGTTGGCTATTTTTATTTGAATGTGGATTTTTGGAAAAATCAGGCTGTAAATAAAATCATACTAAACAAAGCAGAAATAAGAAGTTCACACCAAACTTTGTCAACATGATAAGAATATACTCAAAATGCTAAATTGTGAGCGGATTTGGGATATCTTGAATGGTGTTGATGTGGTGATTTTTTAAAGTCACAGTAAAAAAAAAGTAGCATTCATTTTCATATATCTTTAAAGTGCCTAATACCAACTCTTCAAAACTTTGTATATATGAAGAACAAATCATTCCTAGAAAATACGCTTGGTATCAAAATTGTATCATGCTCAGAGGCCCCAAAAACATTAAAAGTATCCAGAAGTGAGAGAGGGAGAAATGAAGACTGTAATACAAGGGATGAACACCAGAGGTCCTCGTATGATAAGGAATATTTTTTACCTCTAATCCTATTCTGTTCATTCTCAATGTGCAACAAGGAAACAAATGCATAGATTTATTTGGAGTTGTTATGTACTGTACTGAACTGTCAGAATACTTTTACATAATTTTAAAATAAACACTAAAAAGCATAAAAAATAGTTATTTTTTAATGAAAAATTATGAAATGTTTTGTTTGTCTCTCACTGATTTGGTAACACTTTCTATGAAGCCCCTATTATAAGGGTATTTCTAATGCATTATAATGAATGCATAATGCATTATAAAAAAACGTATAATATATTATATCATCCAATGAATATTCATAACAACAATTATCATACATTATAATACTTAAATATTAGAGGTTATAACTTTTAAGATTATGATTATTTATAACACACAGTAGACACCATTTTAAACCTACTTCATTTGTAATGGACTATATCATATTAGATTTATTTTGTTTACATTATACTCTATTCTATTGACTATTAACAACTAACTCTCACCAACTAACACTCCTTACAGTGTAGACTTAGTTTAATGTTAGGCTAAGTAGAAGGTTCATGTTCTTGCAAAGTTACTTATAATCAGTTTGTCTTTTGGGGAACTGTCTAAATACAGTGTTAGCATATATTTACCACAACAAATAATAATTACTGCTAGCTGACATGCAGTTGCAGAGTTACTTATAAAAAGCTGTCTAACGGGTACCATCAAAATAATTAAACTGATCATATTATACATTCATCTGATCTGATACCTGATCTAATGGCTATTTGAGAATTATTATTATTATTACTTATAAGTGGTCTTTGTATGATTTAAGTAAAGTGACATCAGTAAGATGGCAAAATATGAGACTTATACATTATAACTATGAAGAGGTAATCATACTCATAAAAGCTATAATAAAAAAAGTAAAAATTCTAATACATTGAAACTGTTCTTATGAATGCTCATGAGATGATACAACATATTATAAGGTTTTTTATAATTTATTATGCATTCATTATAATGCCTTAAGAATACCCTTATTATGTATTATTAATACATGAACCCACAAATATTTTTAACAAATATAAATAAATGTACCAATGTACCTTTTAATAATATATGAATACTTTTTTTAGCTTAATATTAATTAACATTAATAAATGCTATTTAATTATTGTTCATGTTAACTAATATAGTTAATGTTAACAAATTAAACTGGATGGCAAAATTTTAAATATTGTGTGTATGTGTCTGTGTGTTGATTTTAATTAACCCTTTCAATTCTGTAAACTTTAAATCCAAACTGGCAGAGGGTTACTGTGAATGCATGTGCCAACTGGGCACCGTTTTCCTGATGCTATCGGGATGGTGACTGCGCATATGGCGAGGGCCCGGTCATCGCTGCTTGCAGCTTTAATTTGTTTTTTTTTTTGTTTTTTTTCAACCGTTGGGGCACTTTTGGGGGCCTTAACATATTCAAAAACTCTTGAAAATTTGCACAGACGTCGGAATCTGCCGTCGTCCGGACGCCACAGAGGCTGGGACCCGGGCGTGGTTCAGGGCCTCTACAGCGCCCCCTGGAACACAGTTTGAAAACTTGATGTACTGCGCACACATACTTGCGCGTATTGATATGAAACTCGGTACACATATAGAACTCATCGAGCTGAACAACTTTTGTACTCTATGTCATGGGCTCCACGCAACAGGAAGTGAGATATTTAGGGCTGTTTAAAAAGCGCATGCTCTGGAATTTAACGTACTCCTCCCAGGAATTCCATGGGATTGTCACCAAACTCGGTCAGCATGATCTCAAGACATTGGGGACGCTAAATTGCGAGGAGATTTTTGATATCTCGAACGGTTTGGCCGTGGCAAGGCGACAAAGTTATGGCGAGAAATGAGAAACAGGAAGTGTCTAATAACTGTTGCACACATTGCCTGATTCTGATGAAACTTCACCAGTTTGTTCGTTGTATGATGCCGATTCCATGAATGTGACTATTATGAGTCAAAGTTATAGCGCCACCAACTGGCAGCAGGAAACGTGTCATTTTCAAAATGCTTTGAAATCAGCCTCTTAATTTTACTCGATTTTCTTTAAACTTCATCAAAATCATGTCAAAACACGGCCGATAAGAATATGTAAAGGGGTCGATGATAAATCAAATGCTGTTGCCATGGCAACGTGTCAAACTTTAAAATTACATTCCTGTCTTTTCGAGGCAGATAACATGCTTAGAATTTCATGAAACTCAACACACACATCAATATTAATGATAGTTAGACACTGGCAAAAGGTCATAAATGGGCGTGGAGCAGGCACTCTATAGCGCCATCTTTTGACAAAAGTTGGGGGGTTAGTTTTTCCTACAGTCACCAAACTCTGTACTTATATTGTTCTCATCAATCTGGACAACTTTCTAAATCAAACTCATTAGCTAAGACCAACAGAAAGCCGGCTATTTTGATTTGAAGGTGGATTTTTTGAAAAATCAGGTAGTAAACAAATTCACACTACTCCTAAGAACAACCAGCTGTTCACACCAAACTTTTTTAACTTGAAGAGAAGATTCTGAAGATGTTAAATTGCGAGCGGATTTTGGATATCTCGAACGGTGTTGACGTGGTGATTTTTTAAAGATGTAGTAAAAAACATAACCCTAATTTTTTATATCTTTAAAGTGCAGCATCCAAACTCTTTAAAACTTTTTTCACACAGAGATCTAATCATTCTGAGCAAGTGCTGGAAATATAAATTTTATACAAGCTTCAATGAATTAAAGAAAATTAAAAAGATAACTCAGAAACCTGCTGTCACTCTGGTGAATGTCTCTACAGTATGTGTATGCGTTCAGTCAGGCACAGAGAAGCTCATTATTGCAGGGGGGAGGGGTGAGAGGCAGAGAGGGTGACAGAGTAGAGATCCATCCTACAGACCATCTTTGAACAAAATGCACATACTGTATGTAGTGTAATTACATAAATATGTCTGATCTTTGAGAGTCTGATATTTTGAGAAAATATAAAGGGTCACTAAGTCTTTAATTGTTCGTATTTTGCAGTTGTTGTTTTTTATTTATTTTTTACTGAACTATACCATGAACTTGTCCTATTCAGTCACATAGCAAAAGATTAAAAAAATACAACTTTTTAGCATGATCAATTTATCTTCATTGATAGACAATATTTACATAGTGTTATTTATTGAATATAAAATCATAATAATAAAAAATTAAGACAAACTTTGACAACAAAACAAACGTTACTGTTATCTCTTCAAAACATCTGAAAACCATAATTTTAAGATCAGTTATATATATGTATCACCCAGTTAAAATACTCAACTTGATTTTTAAAGATATTTTGAAAGAATGAAGCGTTTATAGAGCACTTTATTGTGTATTGCCGTACACCCACATGAACTGTGTTCATGTTCATGTTAATTCACAGTACATAAACTTTATATGAATACTTTTTTTAGCTTAATATTAATTAACATTAATAAATGCTATTTATTTATTGGTCATGTTAACTAATATAGTTAATTTTAACAAATGAAACTGGATGGCAACATTTTATATTTTGTGTGTATGTGTCTGTGTGTTGATTTTAAAGTGTAACCCTTTCAATTCTGTAAACTTAAAATCCAAACTAGCAGAGGGTTACTGTGAATGCATGTGCCAACTGGGCACCGTCTTCCTTATTGATTCTTAGTTATGTAGCACTTAAGAGTGATGTCTTATAACAGGAGTCACCAGCAAAGCAATATCCACACAAAAATTGTACAGATAGGTAACAATGACATTTAAGCAGAAGTGGTGGACGTAAAGCAAGCAATAGTAACATTTTGCTATCATCATGAATCATGTTCTTATCATCTTCATCAGAAAATAGGGAATTTGTAGCATACTGGTTCACAGTTGGCATTTATCTGAAGTCCTTGCATTGATTGCATTTAGTTAAATCAACATTATATTTGTTCAGTCTGATCTTGAAGCCTTAGAGATGTTAAATTGTGAAGATCTTGAGTTTTCATTAAAGGGCATGTCCGTGGTGGCCTGACAAAGTTTGATGTTTCTGCATAGACATAGAAGTGGTTATAACTTAGCCTGAAAATGTCTGATCTGCCACAAAATTCACAGGTTTGGTAAGAGTCCTGGCCTGAAGACACCTAAAGACCAATATTCAGATATTATCATAGCGCCACCTGTTGGCAGCAGGATATATCATATATTTCACTAACTCAAACATACCAAGGTCAATCTGCACCAAACTTCATATGTTTGATAATAGTGCTGGCCTGAACACATCTACATGCCAATAATCAGTTATAGGCATAGCGCCACCAGCTGGCAGCGGCAAGTTTGCACATTTAAGTGACTTTGACATATTTCTCCTACATTTACTGTATTAAAAGCATACTGCCCACCGTTTGCTGTTTTCCTGAAGCCACCGGTCGGCGGTGAGCCCGGGTGCGAGGGCCCGTTCATCGCTGCTCGCAGCTTTAATTATTTTTATTATTGTTCATATTATTATGATGGCTGGACTATGAAATAAATGAAATAAAGCATGTTAGCATCAAGCTAAAACGTGGTATCATCATGTTAGTATAAACTTGCCTTATCTTAAAACAGGTTAACAATAAAATAATGTAAAATAAATTTAACCTTTTTACCATCATGTTTTGAATGTCAAACAAGTATTTTAAGTTTTCAAGACCAAGATTCATCAAGCCAACATGAAGTTTGTCTACAAACTTTACAATGTAGTTCTAATAACTACTCTGTTTGTCTTAAGTAATCAACATGTTACAGATTCTGCAAAGGTACTTTTCACCACAACAGTATATATAATTAGTCTATCAATCTATGTATGTATGTATGAATGTATGTATGTATCTGTCTATCTATCTATATGGAACAGCAAAGATTTGTATTTATATATTTCTGCCATAAGCCTGATAAAGCAGAACAGACCGCATAATAAAAATAATGACAACAACAACAATAATATGTTTAATAATGATAATAATAATAAATTATTATTATTATTGATACACCCCTTCAGCAGTGAAGTGATTTTTTTTTTTTTCAGTATAAAGCACAGCCTTTCATACCTTGTTGCTTATGTATCTGTGTGTGTGTTTGTTTTTTAGATCGAATGTGCTTTGTGCAAACAATGGTTCCATGTGGTGTGCCTTGGTATGACTGCAGAAGTGTTTGAAATGGCAAAACAAACTCAGTGGGCTTGTTATCTTTGTGATTAATGTACAGTATTATTGTTGTACATTATTCTTTCCCTTTTCCTCCTTTTATTATTACATTGTACCTTTTTTAAATACTACTTCTATTGTCTTCTGTTATGTATAGAGGGTTTGATTAAAATGTATTTCACTACTAAAAATGTTTGGTGTGTCTTATTCTTAACTAAATATTGAATTTTAAAAAATAGTACCATGGCTTGTGTTCTACATTGCAGATTGATTTGATGTATTAAAACCATAGGCTGTAAAAAAATATGGACGTAGTGTCCGTGACGTCACCCGTAGGATTCTGAAGCGCTATTTTAACTTATTGGAGATTATTGGGATAGCAACTAGAGCAGGGCTGTTCAACACTGCTCCTGGAGCTGCGGTGTCCAGCAGATTTTATTTCCAACCATAATCAAACACATCACCTGACCAAGCTAATCAAATTATTCAGAACTATTTCAAAATGATAAACAGATACATTTTGGAAGTAAAATATGCAGATCAATGCCCCTCAAGGAGCGGGTTTTACCAGCCCAGGGGCCTCATTTATAAAGACTTGCGTAGAAACCATCCTTGATTTTATCTAAGAACTTTTCTGATTTGATCGTAAGAGCGATTCAGAGAAACGAACGTACCACGAAATCTATGCGTACGCCAGTCATTCGGTTATAAATCACAAATGATCGTGGAATTGTGTGCAGCTGAATGTTCCACCGTCGAAACGCCCCTGCTTAATTAATTAACATATAAAATGAGCTCATTCCTAAAGCAAAAACTCTGACAATGGCAAGTAAAAAGGAGCGCAAGAAATCAAATTATAGTGAGGCTGAACTATCTGCAATACCAGGCATTACCACAAGGAAACGGTCGTACGCCAAGCTGGAATCTGACGTGGAGATAAGTACTTTTCCACATTAAAGACGGTTTTTATAAATCTGTACTTTGACGTGGATTTGATCGTACGAACACTCTAAGATCAAATCAGTGCGTAAGAAAGTTTTATAAATGAGGCCCCTGATCTAAAGAGTGGAAGTGCATTTTCAGATTTGATTCTAAAAAGCGAACTAGCCACACTTATAAACTTTATAACAACAACGCAAGAATATTCCATGGGAAAATACCTATTGCAATTTTTAATTTCACATGGACTTTAAACAAATAATATAGGCTACTGCTCTGATCAATTAGTAGGCTACACTAATGGATTTCTATGTAATATCTGCCTCTGAGAGGATTCATTTGTTATTTTTTCATAACTTATCAGAATATAGTAATAACTGGAAAACTCAAGATAAATGTACAGTGATTTGATGGTCACTCACTCCTGTCATAGTGTAATACCAAAGTCAGTTTTGAATGTTAAAAATTAATAAACTAATACCTGATATAGGCTACATTTATTACTTAAATGCTTACCTATTTGATTAAATCATGTAAAACTTAAAAAGGGATAGTTCACCCAAAAATGAAAATTTGATCTGAGTTTGAGTTTATCTGCTGGACGTGGATGGGCACCAAACCTTTAAAAGTAAACGAAAACATGCACAGACAAATCCAAATTACACCCTGCGGCTCGTGGCGATACATTGATGTCCTAAGACACGAAACGATCGGTTTTTGTGAGAAACTGAACAGTTTTTATATCATTTTTTACCTTTGATACACAGCCACGTCCATATTTCCAGAGCACGAGTTTAGCATCAGGCATGCTCCATGTGCACGTGCTCAGTCGTAGAATACGAAAACGCCGGAAGCGATCTGTGGCATGTATACAACACTCATTGTTTACACAGTGCACAGAGATTGTGGGCTATTCAAAATGGTAATTACTTGCGCGTATCCTGATTGTTAAACCGATTTAAAGCTAAAGCATTACGTTTGCTTGCGCAAACTCATCCGGTACTTTTCACTGATTTCCCCTTACGGAGTTTGCGTATGCTACGCCAGAGAGCGTGCACATGGAACATGCCTGATGCTAAACTTGTGCTCGTGACAGATGGACGGGGCTGTGTATCAGAGGTAAAAAAAAAATGATATAAATACTGTTCAGTTTCTCACAAAAAACGATCGTTTCATGTCTTAGGACATCAATGTATCGTCACGAGTCGCAGGGTGTAATTTGGATTTGTCTGTGCGTGTTTTTGTTTTCTTTTAAAGGTTTGGTGCCCATCCACATCCGATTTCTGAGGAAAAAGTCGCCTACATCTTGGATGCATTGCGGGTAAGCAGATAAACATCAAATTTTCATTTTTGGGTGAACTATGACTAAAACATGGCTTAGTAGCTTCTGTGGGAATGATAATTGCCATTTCATATGGGCTGGACATGTATTAAATTTATATCAATTTACCTTATGGCTCTTTGAACAAACGAGGTAATGGTAATACTTTTTTTCGTTGGTTGTGGCCAGGCAGACTACCTTCGTGTTTCAGCAGAGACAGGCACAAATAAGACTGCTAAAAAGTTGGGCGTAGTATGCGTGTGTGTGTGTGTGTGTGTGTGTGTGGGGGGGGGGGGGTTACTTAATAAATCAAACCAAATTT